>NW_015505215.1:2042111-2044053 GCF_001515645.1 Sinocyclocheilus grahami | reverse complement strand
ACGGCCTTCACCACGCCGTTTGGATTACACCAATTTGTAACGCTTCCTTTTGGGCTGTTCGGGGCCCCGGCCACCTTCCAGCGACTCATGGACCGGATCCTCCAGACACCTGTGTCTTGTTTCAGTAATTGGTGTGGAGAGACTGGATAAAAGGGGCCACCTGGAACAGGTTGGGAGAGACAGACTGGGTATGCGAGCGACCCGGGGAGACAGGTGTAGATACACGGAAGCAAGTTGCATTCTGTTTGTTATGAGTTATTGACCGTGAATCTGGCAGCGCTGAGTGAGCGCCGTGGTGTGTACAGTGCCGGAAGGAATTTAAATAAAGCTCGCGTCCCAGCAAGCCGACCCTGTCTTCTTCCTTCCACCCTCTTGAACCTTTGTTACACTCTCGAACTCTGAAGGCTGGAACGCGCAGAGTATCTGAGGGGGTGCTCGTCATAAGGACTCGACCTAAAACTGCCCGAGGCGCAGTATGTGGCGGGACCGTCAAGATCTGAGTCAGGAGGCCACAACGAGAGAGGCGAATACGCTTGTGCAGTTCGTCCATACTCTCTAAAGTAAGGCCTGGCCTCCGAAGACAAGCAGAGGAATCAGGAACTGCTATTAGGAGCCTGAGAACGAGAGGCCTTGACCGTCGAACTCAGGTCTAACCACTTGCGTTGCCGTGGGTGAGCAGGTGGGCGAGACCTAGGACCCCAGTCCTTACGAGGGGGTAACTTAGGCGACGGCTCATGCCGCTGGACCTCGCGAGGGTGCTGAAAAGAGTACGAGCGTGAACGAGCCACAGGTGGCTGACGCTCTACTTCCCTAGCCCTGCGCGGGATGAGCTGATGAAACGTGGCGGACTGCTGTTTAGCTGCTCGAAACTTCTCCACGACAGTCGTGACCGAATCCCCGAACAGACCATCACTAGAAATGGGGACGTCCAAAAGAAAAGTCCTGTCCTTTTCCTTAAAGTCAGTGAGAGTGAGCCAAAGGTGGCGCTCAACTGACACTAAACCTGCCATGGACCTGCCCACTGCCCGAGCCGCGTGCTTGGTAGCCCTAAGCGCCAAGTCAGTAGCTCGCCTGAGCTCTTTAACAGCCTCTTGGGTCAGGCCCTCTCCCTCGTCCAGCTCCTTAAGCACATCTGCTTGATAAGCCTGGAGTACACCCATAGAATGGAGTGTAGCCGCGGCCTGACCAGCGGCCATGTAAGATTTTCAGATTAAAGCGGACGTAATCCTACACGGCTTGGACGGCAACAGAGGGCGTGACTTCCAAGACGGAGCAGAATTTGCCGCGAGATGTGCCGCGAGAGTCTCCTCTACGGCCAGCATCGCCACATAGCCGTGATCCGCCATTTAAGAAACCGTGGCGAGATCAGCGGCAGTGGGATTAGTAATACGCGCCGAAAAAGGTTGTTTCCAAGACCTCGAAACCTCATGGTGGAGGTCTTGGAAAAAGGGGAGAGGCCTACAGGGCTGAGACGGGGTGCGGCTAGATAAAAATCGGTCGTCCAGTTTCGACTGGGCCTGGTTTTGCGCCGGCTCGCTATCCCACTCTAACCCCAGCTTATCCACAGCGCGTGTTACAACGTCTAACAGTTCGCTGTAAGATGGGGAGGTGCGTTTCTCCTGTCCACTCGGAGGGAGAGAACTGCACACTTCACCCAATAAATCCTCAGAATCGGAGGCCTACTTTTAGGTCTGGAACAAACAAAGTGCAACAATGAAACATATTCCCATTTACACGTACATGACCTTTATGTACACTAATCAGTCTATCACACTAAAAAAAAAATTTGTGTGTGTGTTGTGACATTTTCTATGACATTTATTTGTCATGAAAATTATTTGTTATAGACTGTGTAGACTACCACACATTTATTTAACCCTTGGAGACACAATCCCAATCCCTCCAAACCCCACGTCACCCTGCCAAGTGCATGTTACACTTG
>NW_015505215.1:2037424-2041582 GCF_001515645.1 Sinocyclocheilus grahami | reverse complement strand
AGAAGAAAAACAGTGGAGGAAAGACAATTACAGTATCATAAGAGTATTCACTGAAATCCCTCAGTCAATATTTCCCCCTACAATCCCAAGATTGGAAAGACAGAGAAAGAAAGAATAATTTTTTGGCATGGTAACTTAAGTCACCTCTTGCATTCCTAAGGGGAACCGAGAGCTTCAAACTACATAAATAACTGTAATCCAATAAATGGGAAAGTGCCAGATTATGTATAAGACTATGAGTGTATATGTGTACATATTTCAGTCACCGCTTACTGCATGTGCTTCAGAAGCTAAATTTATTTTTGTAGTATCGAGTTTACCACAATACCACAATGCCATGAACACGTTTGTCTGGTAGTTTCCACAAACAAATAACAAACACAATCAAAGGGGAGGGATCCTAAACCTGAGCTCACATATAACCAGAAACTCCTCCTTTTACCAGCATAACACTCTGAAAGAGACAAAAAGCCTCTAGCTTCCTCCTAAACTGCCATCATAACATACACCTTGTGAGAGCTGAATAACTTCTTACGGTGACACAAGGTAAGGCAATAGTATTATAGAATATGGCTACTGATATGATGATTCTGCTTGTAACATGTAAAGAAATAATGCTGATACTATTCATGTGAATATTAGAATTAGAGTTTAAAACATTCATAAAGACATCATGCAATGGTATTACAAAGTATTATATATTTGAAATATGGTGGAGGGTTCATTTCCATTGTATTTTAATTTGTATTTTGCTGGCATTGCATGTTTTTTTTCTTTTACAAAATCAGAAATCACTGTTGTTTACTTCTGTTTATCAAATATATCAGTGGCTTAAAGTAAAACAACTTAAATAACATTTCACATCTATTTTAGAACTAAAGCAACAACATCAGGATGTCCAACAAAAAGAAACCAAGTCTAAAAATCTCTTGAGAAAAATGAGATAATCAAGTCGACAACTGAAAAATTAAACTGAGTAGCATCAATGTCTTTAATGTTGTTTCAATTATGTTTCTGCAGCAGCAACTTCAACATTTTACAACCAACCAGAAATGGTGGAGGAACTGTACACTGGATACCTGCTCAAGTCCCCCCCTCTAACGGCCCTGAATAAAACCACTGTACGTCTCATATTGCAATTCAGCCTTAAATCAAAATATCTGCAGTCTTTCAAAGACAGTTCCTCTGTTCGTTTAACTTAGCAGTTTTATGTTATAGCTGTTACAGAAATCATGGAAGCGTCGTTTCTTTGTGCTCTCCAAAACGGGCGTCTCCTACCGGCTGACATATCATGTAAACAACAAAAGGAGAGACAAGCCTCAGGGAGAGATAGACCTTTCTAAGTAAGGAAAAGACTGACAAAGTCATAAATAAATGAATGAAGTATTTTCACACTATAGTGAAAATGTATTTGTTTTAAAGGATCAGCCTGCTGTTTATTGGTCCCGAGGCACATCAGAAGTGGGACTGGATCCAGAAAAACTTCAAGTGTTCTCCGTCCTCTGTGCTGTTCTTGAAGGTGGAAGACGACACACCAAAACACTCTAGAGATTATTTCCTAATTGGAGAAAACAGGTTTGCCACCATCATTTAGACCATATTTCTCAATGCTATCACTAGACAGTTCCATGTAAGCCAGCATGACACAGGCAGAAAAAAATTAATAAATAAAATGCCCATGTCTATTGAAGCCATGTATATGTTAGTAGTGTAGCTTATATACACATTTAAAACTGAGCCTTCAGAGTCAGTCAACAAAGCTTTATCGGCATGACTAAGCATTTAGTATATTGCCAAAGCATAATAAAACAAAAAAACATTGTAAGTAAAATAAAATAAAAATAAAATAAAAATTACCTTTTATGGTTCATCTCATCACATTTATTTAGAAATTAATTCAACATGTGTCCTGATCTGTAAATAAAATAAAGTTAAATATTGATTTCATGGAGTCTTTAAGCAGTCTCTTAATCATTTTAAGCTTGTAGCTTTTTACAGCTTTTTAAATTAGTTATATATACTGGAAATATAATAAAATAAATCTTTTATTTGACAATTTTCATTTTAAAACACCTGATGCAGTTTTTCCACTAGTGTTAAATGTTTTCTGGTGTTTTCAGTGATGATGTGGATGGTTGGCTCAATGCTTTAGTCAAGGTAATGAAGACCCAGAAATCACGAAATACCCTTCAGGTAAACATTAAAATATCTCTCTCTTCACATGTATGCATATATAAACTACCTGTCAAAGGTTTGGATACGCCTACTGATTTTTTTACATGACCATTTCCTGAATAATGAATAACAAGGAAATTATGTAGTGATAAAATCTTTATTTTTAATATTATTATTACTTTAAATAATTTATTATTTTTTTGTTTTGTTTAGAAATGTACATCTTGACGATTTATATTTATCTACAACTTATATACAAGCATTTACGCATGCTCACATGCTTTACTTTTTCCATAGGACAACAGATTTAGATCAGCATCTGAACCTGTGAAGAGTTCGGAACCAAAGGTTGAGGATCAGCCTGATGACAGACGGTCAGCACCTGAATTAATGTTAACTTACCCGTCACCGTACAGCCATTATGACTATCCTCGCAAACTCAGCGAACCTCCAGTACCAGTAGCATTCAAGGTTTTACACATTTACACACAGTTTCTTCAATATATAATATGCACATAATTGCTCTTAAACTTTCTATTGAAAAAATTTAACTCAAACCTCTGCCTGTCAGATTCCAGTTATTGAACATAAAGATGAGAAGGATGAGATGCAGGATGAATCTGCAGAGGACAGCAATGAATACATGCGCATGACATCATTGTAAGTGTTTGAGGGCACTTTTCCCCTTAACTGGCCTAGTGGAATGTAAATGTACTCTGTTAATAAAATAAAAAATGTTGAGAGTTTAATTTACATTTTTTTAATGTATTTTTCTGTGGTCTTTTCTGATTAGGCAAAGAGCTTTAGAAGTTGACCAAGAGGAGGCAGACACAACATGCATGCAGAAAAAGTAATTCTGAATTCTTGATTCACTATGTACCTCATGCACTATTGTTTCAGTAGTGTGAGATTTTATTTACTCTGTATGTTGCCGTTTGACACATTGTGATGTGTTCACTAAGTTCAATATTTTTGGTTGTCTTTTTCAGCATTTCCATTAATGGTCACGAGTCCTCTGTGCGCAATGGTGAAGTCAACCAGGATGAGGACGATGAAAATAAATGGTAAATTTGGACTTGAATGCATCTTTTGAAAGAGCTACCACTGCATTTTTCTGCTGAATCCACCTGAATCACGTCAACTTTCTTATTAGTGCATTATGCATAAAAGAGCTATATTTAGCATGAAAAATATGGCATCTGTTTGAATTTGATCAATGCATATTTCTATTCTGCAGTGAAACACACACACATGTTGAGAAGGAGATCTGCGTTAGTCAAAATGATCTGAAAAACAGTCTGATCTTGACTCAGGCAGAGGGCAAACCCTGGTATAACTCTCACTGATAATTAATTACAGTTTAATATGTATCCTATTCTGAAAACATTAACATGAGTACAAATGAACAACTTACATTGTATTATGTGACTCGCCATCTCCTAATTGGATGTGCCTTTAGAGAGAAATGCACGGATTTCATAATGAAAGAGTTTATTTTAATAGGAGTCTATTTTCGAGTTGAATTATTTCGTTTTAAAATAGTAATTTAAAGCTTTCTATATATTTTGATCATGTCTGAGTTTAGGTTAATCATTGTGACGCGCTCCTGTTCAAGACCGAGACGACAGAAAGCGTTTGTTTTTGTTTTTAATATAAAAGCAAATATTTGTTGATATTGTGAGTGCACACAAATAAAACTAGCTTTACAGTTTATAGCTTTACAGTTTAGAATGATGTATTACTTTTACCTTTATGAGCAAAAATGACTGCATATTTTGAGTTGTTTCCACTGTTAGAAAAAAATGCAAGTGATCGCACTGGCGCCTCCATGTCTTGCAGAGCTTCAGCTTCCACTCTCCGCAAACGATTGGATATAAGTCTAACAGCGCACATTTATATAGGTTAAACATTTAAACTAACATTGTGACATACTTGAACTGTTTTATATATAGATTTTATTTTAGGCAAGTCCTGATGATTTGA
>NW_015505215.1:2000140-2037205 GCF_001515645.1 Sinocyclocheilus grahami | reverse complement strand
AAAAAAAAAACAATAAAAAACAAACAAACAAGGGAATCAAAAAACCAGGGGAACCAAGAGTGCATGTGCATGGAGAATAAAAAAGCTACAAAAGCAAAAAACTGCATAAAAACAATACATGGGAAAGTGCCAGCTTGTTTGTAAGACTATGAGTGTATACTGTATGTGTACATGTTTCACAGCGTACTGCATGTGCATCAGAAGCTACATTTCTTTTTGTAGTATGTTTTCCACAATACCTTAATGCCATGAACACGTTTGTCTAGTTTCTCCAAAGGAATGACAGAGTCAAAGGGGAGGGATCTTAAACCTGGGCTCACATATAACCAGAAACAAATCTTTACAGCATATCACTCTGGAAGAAACAAAAAGCTTCTAGCATTGAGAGAACTGAATACCTTTCAGAGGACATTATTTTACCGTGACACAAGGTAAACTAATAATAATATAGAAAACGACTACTGATGTGATGATTCTGCTTTGTGATGCTTGTAACATGTAGAGAAATAATGCAGAAACTATTCATCTGAGAAATAAAATTTGAGTTGAAATATTCAAAAGACGTAATGCAATATTATTATATAACATATTATTACACACTTGAAATACGGTGGAGGATTCATTTCCATTGCATTGTAATTGCCTTGTGCTGCTGACAGTGACAATGCACGGAATATTATTTTACAAAATCATAAATCACTGTTGTTTACTTCTGTCTATCAGATATATGTCAGTGGCTTACAGTAAAACAACTTTAACATTTCACATCTATTTTAGAACTCAAGCAACAACACCAGGATGTCCAACAACAAGAAAACACGTAAGTCTAAAATCTCTTAGGAAAAGTGAGATAATCAAGGAACTTAAAGCCTAAAAGGAATTGAGCACTATTTAATGCTAATCAGCTTTAACTATGTTTCTGCAGAAGCAACTGCAAAATTGTACAATGAACCAGTGATGGAGGAACTGTACACTGGATACCTGCTCAAGTCCCCCCCTCAAACGGCCCTGACTAAAACCGCTGTACGTCTCATATTGCAATTCAGCCTGAAACTGAAATATCTGCAGTCTGTCAAAGACAGGTCCTCTGTTTGTGAATCTTAGCAGTTTTATATATCTGTCACAGAACTCATGGAAGCGTCGTTTCTTTGTGCTCTCCAAAACGGGTGAAGACTACCAGCTGACATATCATGCAAACAACGAAAAGAGAGACAAGCCTCTGGGAGAGATAGACATTTCTAAGTGAGGAAAAGACTGTCTCATAAATAAATACATAAAGTATTTTCACACTATAATGAGAACGTCTTTCTGTTTTAAAGGATCAGCTTGGTGTTCACTAGCCCTGAGGCACATCAGAAGTGGGGCTGGATACAGAAACAATTCAAGTGTTCGCCATCCTTTGTGCTGTTCTTAAAGGTGGACGACGACACACCAAAACAAGCTAGAGAATATTTCCTCATTGGAGAAAACAGGTTTGCCACCATGCATATCTGAGCATATCTCTCATTTCCATCACAACATAGTGCCATGAAAGTAGTGTTAAAGGTTTTCTGGTGTTTTCAGGGATGAAGTGGATGGTTGGCTCAATGCCTTAGTCAAGGTAATGACGACCCAGAAATCACAAAATAAACTGCGACAGGTAAACAAACCTTCTCTCTCCCTCTCTATCTTTACATATATGTATATCCAAACTATCAGTCATATGCTTGAGCACCTACCAATACTTACTACCATTGCCTACATTTGAGAATAATAAAAAACATAAAAGGAAATATGGCAATTATGCAGTAACCAAAAAAAACTATTATTTTTGATCAGAGAGTTTTAACATCACAAGAAACAAAAAATTCAGTCAAGTGTACCAAATCTTTTGAGAGGTTGTGAATGCTCACATGCTTTACCTTTTTCCTCAGGACAAGAGATTTAGATCAAAGTCTGTACCTGTGAACTGTTTAGAACCAAAGGACGACAGATGGTCAGCATTTGAATTAACTTCTCCGCAACAATACGATCATAATGAAAATCCTCGCAAATTCAGCGAACCTCTAGTACCAGTAACACGCAAGGTTTTACACATTTAAACACAGTTTCTTTCACATGCATATGACAAAATACACAAATAAAAGTCAGACCTCTATCTGGCAGATTCCAGTTATTGAGGAAAAAGATGAGAAGGACGGGAAGCAGGATGAACCTCCAGTGGACAGCAGTGAATACATGACCATGGGATCAGTGTAAGTGTTTGAGAGCACTTTTCCCTTTAACTAGCCTCGTGGAATGCACTCTGTCGATAAAACACAATTTTCAGAGGCACAGTTTAATTTAAATGTTCTGTGGTCTTTTCTGATTAGACAAATGGTGTTGGAAGGTGACCAACAGGAGGATGACACTGCATGCAAACAGAAAAAGTAATTTTGAAGTCTTCGATTCATCGATTATTCACCTCATGAGATTGCACTATTGTGTCAGTTATGCAAGATATGATAAATATATGAGTTGTCAGTGTGTTACTGTTTGCCACATTTTAATGCGTGTTCACTAAGTTCCTTTCGCTTCATGGCTCAGATGCAACATATATGTGATTTTTTTTATATTTAAACACTACAAAACAACACTGTTTCTTTTCTTAGCATCGATTAGCAGTCTATTTTGCTGTTTAGAGAATTTCAGTATTTCCTTCTTGCTGACCAGGTATGGTTTTGGATGACTGTAAAAAAGGATGTGGTCTATGGTGGTTTGACCTTTATTCAAATTAAACAATCAAATCAAATGGTAACATTTTAGCAACAGACAATTCTCTGTATTCATATGTCAGTTTTACC
Organism: Sinocyclocheilus grahami; assembly: GCF_001515645.1. NCBI lineage: Eukaryota > Metazoa > Chordata > Actinopteri > Cypriniformes > Cyprinidae > Sinocyclocheilus > Sinocyclocheilus grahami. Next base: position 2,034,383 of record NW_015505215.1, on the reverse strand, counting down.
AAGATCATGACAGTTGTGGAAAAGCTACTAGTGCATTCTTCTGCTTAATACACTTAGGACTGACACCATCTCTGTTTGACTATCTGATTTTTTTTTTTACCCCAGTGAAGACCACAATCATTCTAAGCAATCAATCAGCTTCAGTGGAAAGTGTGCCTCTACCGAGTTGGACAACAGGTGATTTTTATCATTTCAAACAGGGCTGTAACCACCATATTCAGACTAGTTGTTGATCGATACAGGTTTTTTTTAGTGGCTGATACTTAAATGTTCTAATTATTATTTGTGGTCCGCACTAATCTTAAATATGTGGTTACATCCTTTATTTCACTACTGGAAATACCATTAGAAGGGTGCTTCTGTCTTAAAGAAAACAACTATTGAGTGTATCAATGTGTCAGTCGTTGAGTAAAATTATATCCTTTCCTAATTAAAATCCTCACATATATTTAGCAGTGTGGTTATGATAAATGTGGCATTTGTATTTTTCTGCTTTGTAGTGAAACACACACATATGGTGAGAAGGAGATCTGCGTTAGTCAAAACGAGCTGAAAAACAGACTGATCTTGACACAGGAAGAAGGCAAACCATGGTACAACTCTACAACAGATAATTCATGACAGGTCTTTACTAGAATTAATGTTAATATGAGTAGAAATGAACTACTTACAATGCATCATCTTCTCCAGTGTGTCTCAGTGTCGTCAGATTCAGGACTCAAGGGGGGATCAGATCCTGGCCACAGACACAGTACAAGATATTCAGAAATGCTTAAAAAGACTGAGCAAGGACGAGGTAAGAGGATAAATCACAGTAAAAGAATAGTCTTTTTTCCCCATCACTGTATTCAGAGACCTATAATTAAAGTTACTGAAATTACTTGCAGGCAAAACTCCTAGTTCAGCGGTACCCAGGCCTCTTTATGAACCCTGGCCGCCACACTGAGGACATGAAACAAAATCTAATGCAAATTCTCGCATCGCCATCAAAATTTTAGAAATGTTGTACACATGTCTAATTTTAGTTCAAAGGGTCATTTGCTCATACAGGAGGAAAACAAGGCGCTACTGAGTAACAGAAGAGGCAATCCGGTTCTCCAAAGTACCTTATTCTCTTTTGCATGTACATTAATCATCTAAATATGTATTTAAAAAATGTCACATGTACATTAAATTACATGAGTGATAGTGAGTACTATATTTATTTGTTTGAAGAACAAGAGTCAAGTATTACTTCATAACAAGTATGAGTTACTCCACAGTGAAAAACTAGTTTTACACTGTTTAACTGTTCAAATATTTTAAAGGGGTCCTATTATGCTTTTTCACTTTTTCAACTTTAGTTAGTCTGTAATGTTGCTGTTTGAGCATAAAAAAGATCTGCAAAGTTACAAAGCTCAAAATCCACTTCAAAAGGAGATATTTTATTTATTAGAAATCACTTTTCAAAAACTACAACGAACGACTCGTTTGGACTACAATGCATATTTTCCGGGATTTGTGATATCACAAATACCGACGAATAAGACGAGACCTGTTGAGCTGCACTAGAGAAAGCAACGAGTGTTATCATCACTATGTCGGAGACACGCTAGCTTTCCCAAGGCAGACAAACTTAGAGCGATTAGTTACAATCATCCGGGTTTAAATCACACTCAAATTGATTTGATATTGACACAATATTTACACTGAAGCTGGCAGGCGGCTATGGTAAGGGGCATGACATTTCCCAACCAGGCGCCGAGTGCTGCCAATCACAACACACACTGGCCCAGCTAACCAATCACAGCACATTTCGTATTTCAGAAGGCGGGCCTTCATTTGATACAGGAACTATTCGAGCCGTTCATGCCAGACGGGGGAAAGAGGTGTTGTAATTAATGTAAAATATGTGAAAAATAATGTGTTTTTCGAACAACCCAGTATGAGAGCCTGTTCTAGTACACCCCCAAAACAAAATCAAGACTTTGTAAAGAGCATAATAGGACCCCTTTAAAGCAGCACTTGTTTTGAACAGTATGAGCATTTTATGTATTATGTATGTAAATAAAACATTTCTGTCACTGTGTATTCTTTATTTGTTTTGCAATGCATGTAACCAGTGACACACTGCTCCCAATCATTATGCATTGGTTTAAATGTTAGTCACCCAACATGAAGATTTCTGAACAACAGTAAAAATAGCCTGCTTAAAATATAGATGAATTATGCTTTAGAAAAGCATGCACACATTGTTACACTGTGAAGTGTTATTAAACTTTAAAATGTAACTGTTTCTGCCTTTTTTGTATTTTGCTGTGTGAATGTGATTTTTTAAAAATGCACAAAATACATTAATTGAATAAAATACAATTAATAATTCACATCCATTGGTTATACCTCATAACTCCCTCTATTGTGTCTACAACCAAACTCATGATGAATAGATTAACTCAAATGTTGTTGTTTGCTACCCTGTATTTATATATATTTTAGAATTAAGAACTTATGGATCTAACCAGAAACTCCACCTACCCTTCCCATCACAGCCAAGAACAAAGACTTGTAGCTCCCTTCTAAACAACCGCATTGGCTCTGAATAAAACCAGTTTTTCCGCATTATGTAAAAAGCGCAAGACAACAGATTTTTTACAAGTGCATTCTGAAACGCTGAAATTCAAGATGAACAATAAGATGTTGCTGACTAGAAACTTCTCTTCCCATCATGGCCAAGAACAAAAGATGTCTACCTATGAAAGGCGAAAGAAAGAAATCATGAGGACTTAGGTTAGATTCTTTTAGTTGTGCTTGATTAGGAATGGAGCTAAATTCTGCAGAACAATGGTCACTGGCATGCAGTAAGACAACACTTGCATTTCATATATAATTTAGCATAGAAGCGACAGCATCCAATTTAACAGCAAATATGATTCAGACGTGTCTAGAATCTATTGAGATGAACTTAAAATGTAAACTATAACAAGCTCTATACTATACCTCTTTATACAGAACATCAGATGCATTTTACAGCCATGTATAAATGTCCAATTTAGAGAAAATTGGAAGTTGAACCATTTATTCATCTATGAGATTTCTAGATTAAACTTGTCTTGCTCTGGGTCAGACATGGCAATGGGTCTGCAGAAACCTTTTCTATCGCAGTAGGTTATTTCTAATTGGAGAAAACAGGTTGGACAGGATTTTTCTGACTTTATCCAAAAAACTTTACTGGAAGGCAAAATGTAAACAAAAAAATGCATTCTGAAATATTTGTACAAGTTTAAATAATTTGGTTTTATATTATGTTCACACTTTTGCAGTGAGATTAGATTTATGCAGCTGGTGATTCATTCAGGAAAACATGAGTTAATGTATGATACACATGAGTAAAGATATTATAATGGGCTAATCTACAGTATCACTTCATGTTAAAGTTACCCCTGTTGGAGATGCATTCTTAGCAAAGCAGTGTTTTCATTCCATACTACTATAAACCAGCTTCAAAAGCATTTCAGTGCCCTTCTCAAAGCTCTGATGAATCATGGGCTGAAAAATCACCTACTTCCATTATGATATAAAAACAACTTAATTTAAACAACCAATCTTTCATTTATCCATAGAAATTGAGGTTAGTAAAATACACAAATCTTGACAAATAATATGTTGCTAATGCTAATACATTTTCAGCATTCATTTTACATTTATTTGCAGTCACCATGGCCAGATTATCCAATGGGCCCATGCGCATTGCAAATAGCTAATAGGGCAAATAGCTCACCATGTTGGCAGAGGCTATTTACACTAGCTCTTCCCACCAATGTCTGGCGGGCACAGGCAATATGACTAAAGATGCATAATTCACAACATGCTTAGTGGCGTAGGACATAAAGAGCATGGCTCTATGTTTTGACACAATCAACCAGAGTTAGTCCAAATATGGACTAACCCAACTTTTGGGTTAAAAATGTAATAAAAAAATTTAACCGAACAGCTGGGTTAGTCCACATTTGACCCAAAGTTGGGTTGAAACAACCCAGCATTTTTTAGAGTGTAATGATATTCTACAATATTACTGTTTATACTCTGTTTTGACCAAATAAATGCAGCCTTAGTGAGCAAAAGAGACTTCTTTCAAAAACATTTAAAAAATCATACCATTCCTAAACTTTTGTGTCACTCTGGATTCCTGAAAAATGTACATGCTTAGTAAGATGATTCATAATGCAAAAAGGTGTTTCCTCATTCTCACTCATTGCTCCCGTCAGTGACATCAGACATTTTTGGAAATCCCCCCTTGCCCTAAGATAGAACTGATTGTCCACTGTAATTTTTAGCACTCAACATTATCACTATTACCAGTCGTTTCTTCCACATATTTTCCTCCTGCACATTTTTGTTTATATTATACTAATCATATTATAACCATAATTAGACTTTCATTGTCCAGCTTATCACCCATCCAAGCTGCATTAGTCCAGTCTTGCCTGACTAGTCTTGATTGCGCTGATCACCCTTGCCTTACAGTATAAGGACTTTGCATGTTTAGCATACCAGAGGAGATCTGCCATCTTTAGCCTGATGACTGATCTCGTGTTTTTTTTTTCTATGGAGAAGAGTTAACAGAGAGCTCACATCAGGTGTAATAGGCCTCCATGGGTCTACAGTGAATAGGTCTCTCTAGTGGTGCTTTATAAAACTGCACTGAGTTGTTGAAAATGAGTTACTGTCTTTTGCTGTCAGTAAAGAAATGTGTATTTTGAAAAGAATAATTAAATACACATCTAACAATAGTATTTCTCATCTCATTAAGAGTACATGTACCGTATACACTGTTGTGTGACAACACTTTAGTCACTTTTGCAAATGCAGTGCAGAAACGTATTGGCATTTTTAGATCTTAGTTCCTCAAGTTAAACACATCCCCAGAAAAAAACACTCAAATAAAACAAACATGCAATCTACTTGTGCACACTGTATGTTTTAGGTACAGTATAAGCTGATTCTGACGGAGAGTGATCAATTAATCTTTGGTTTATTGTCGTAGTGCAAGCTGTTTCTTATGAATCAGAATGAGCTTTATGGCCAGGTATGTTTACACATACGAGGAATTTGTTTTCGTGACAGAAGCTTCCACAGTGTAACAGAATGACAGTGACAGAACAAAAAAAATGGTTTATGGTTTACTTATAAGACGTAAAATCAAGGCACTCATTATCACTTATCTAAGACCCTTGATGAATCTCAATGTCCCAATAATTAATCTCATTTAATGTCTGTGAGGATAGTATTATGGACTATTATTTAACATTTTAAATATACTCTCAAATTAATTGGCCTTAAAATGTACTCAAAGTTATAGAGGGCCAAAATTACATGAGCCATGTAATATTATGAATTTACATATCTGATATAATCAAAAATGACGAAAAAACAGATCATACATGCACCTTTCACACAGAAGTTCAAATGTGGTGGAATTTTACTAGAATCTACATTTGGAAGGAATTTGTGAAAATAACCACTGCCATCTGAGATATCAAGGAAAAGAATCAACATGCTTCACTTTTGTCGTGTTTTCAAGTCATTGCCAGTAAGGACCTGGTAGTTTCTGTGTCCAAATTTTCCGTAATCCTAAAGTGTTTGCAGCAAAGGGAGGACACATAACCAGAAACTCCACCTACTTCAGCAACAATAGCAGTCTACCTTCAAAATCATGACATGCATATTTGTGAAAACAGGACAGCAGTACAGAGGACACTGTTTTTACTGCGACACACACAGTAGTTAAGGTAATCCATTTATAATGTATTGCAGATCTACTGATCCAATGACTAAACTGATCTGATTTATTTGAGCACATTAAGAGATGATGGCTACACTTATATTTTATTTTTGGCAATATGCATCTTTCTTCGGTTTAAACAATTAGACTGAAAATCACCCAGTGCAAATAAGTCCGTAACTATTTGACTATGAAACAGGAGGTTTGGTCATGTGCTTTCAGTAAAAAGCTTTGTTTTGGTTTTCCAAATATTAATATTCCTAAATAGGATCATCATAATGAGCTGACTCATGCAGAATTGTACAATTAAAGAGATCATCCAAATGAAAATTCTGTCATCATTTACTCACCTTCATACCATTTCAAACCTGTATGACTTGTTCTTTTCTGTGGAACACAAAAGAAGATATTTTAAAGAATGTGTCAACTGTTTGTTTGTTTTTTTCATACAATGAAATTCAACAGGGTCCAAACCAACGTTAGATCCCACTGAATTCTATGGACAAAAAAAAATACTGAGACATTTTTCAAAATATCTTCTTTTGTGTTCCACAGATTACAGCATACAGGTTTGGAATGACATGAGGTGAATAAATGTAAATCAAAACATTTTCATTTTGGGTGAGCAATCCCTTTAAGGTCTGGGAATATATATATTTTTTAACTTCATTAATACATTTGTGTAAAATACAGTACTGTGGCTTTTTCTATGTTGTATATTCTCAAGCACCAATAATTGCTTAAGTATTATCTGATGTGTGTAATAAAGACATTACTTACAACACATATCATGTCTGTTTTAGCAGAGATTTAACATCATCCAAATGAACAGCAGAGGTAAATCAGGTATGTCTGAAATCTATTTTAAACAATACAGACTGACTGGAAACAGAATAGCCAGAGTTGAGAGAACTATTACAGATTGTGATGAATGGTTAAATTCTGGTTAATCGTATGCATTCCTCTGCAACAGATTCAAATGCTTCATGTCACGATGGGGTGGAGGAAGTGTGCACAGGTTTTCTATTAAAGTCCCCTCCTTCTAGACAGTTAAGAACTATGGTAAAACATCTGGATTTCCTACACAGAAATATCAACAGTTTATATGTATTATCTATGTATTTCATCTAAGATGTTTCATAATTCATTGCAGAAATCATGGAAGCGCCGCTTCTTTGTGCTTTCAAAGACAAATGACAGCAGCCATGAGCTAAAATACTACAAATCCACTGAGAGAGACAAACCTATAAAATCCATAGAAGCTTCCACGTAAGGCGAAAGCTACCGATTACTTTTCACATAAACAAAAAGGGTTAGTAATATGCCGAGATAATTATTTTTTCTATGTAGCATCACAATGCTGCAGCTGAACCCTGAAGCAAGCCCAGTTTTTGAATGGATCTGTCAAACCTTCAAGTGCTCTCAGTACTCTGTGCTCTTCATGAAAACTGAAAATCCAGGAGCCAAGGTCCAAAGAGATTTTTTCTTCATTGGAGACACCAGGTTTGCTATGATTACCATTGCTTGACCATAATTCCAATACTTAGCAAAAAGCTGCACTGAAAAAAAGAATTTACGCAAATAACGGGAAAAATAAATAAAGGCTATTCCTTCTAGTGCTAATATATAGAATCTGTTGTTTTCAGGGAGGAGGTGGAGAGATGGTTCAATGTTTTATTCAGGGCTATAAAGGTGAGACATTCCACTTTTTGCCTATGAATTTAATAGCTTTAATTGAGCATGTTCTCTTTGAATAAATCATTAAAAATAAATATATATTTAATTGTTATATTAAATATTTAAAATGTTTAAATATATTATAAGTACTTTTTTTTAATAATGTTTAACAATTATCAATGCAATTTGAAGGGTCTTATAAAGTTCATTTTTCAAACTTTGTTTATAGAACAACAAATTTGAGCCACAAACTGAACCTCAGATCACGACTGAATCCAATTCTAATGACCAAAACCCCTGTGAGACACAAGAGGTAATTCATCAACAATGCTTTCACATGCTTGTTTGTGACTCTGTTCTCCTAACTTTGCCTGAGTTGTACTGCTCAATAATTACAGACTAAAGTTGATGGTCAACCTCCACTGCCTCCAAGGAAGAAGTCAGCATCAAAAGATGTTACTGCTCAATGTAGACAACCACCCAAAAGCAGCTCATCTGCAACACCAGTATGGCACATTTAAACCCACACTCTCACTAATAAAAACCAAACACTTGCATCATAATTCAGTATAACCACATAAAAAAACACATCCCTTTGTTTGATGTATTCAGTTGTATGAAAAAGAGGAACCGCTGGATGAGAATGCAGTGGAAAGTAATGAGGACATGTCATCAGGGTATGACAAACTCTCATTTACCTCAATTTAACCTGTTAGACAATGCTTGTTTGTTTACCATTAAAAAAAGGTAACATTAATCTTTAGATTTGAATCCAATTGTATCCTTATTGAATATACAGAAGGTGGTTTAACAGACAAATTTCTTCTTTGATTTTGACCTCATTTTATGCCCATCTTTTGCGATTTAATGTTGCAGTGTTTGAAAGCTTATTTGTAGTAATCAAGTATCATTTTGCAAAGTTTTTATGAATGTACTCTGTGCTCACATGAGTTTACTTATTGTTAGAGGCCTAATTTTATAGACTCACAGGCTTTGAGCAAATGATAATTATTTGCTTTTCTGTCTAGGGAGAGCGTGACTGGTACATCTGAAGGCAGTATGTTGGATTGCGTCACAAAAGCCTTCAATAATATTAAGACACCACAAACGTCCATGGAGTCAGATGGGCAAAGGTAAAAACAACTGACAACTGATTTCTAATTAATAATGCATACTGCTATTTGTTACATTATTATGAATATGAATAAAAAGCTTGGTGTAAAAATATTTACCTCAGCTGTCACAATCATCATGCATCACGCTTTTCAAAAGTATCCAGCACTGATCTTGCCCAAGTAGTTATAGTAGTCTAGAACTATTTTTAGAACCTTATACCTGAGACTTGAATCATAATTTTTTAAATATATTTTGTAGTGTCTTAAATAGTTAATGTTACCTTAATTTTTTTTAAATCAGCACCACCATAATGGATAATACCTTATTGTCATCCCAGGATTTATGGAATTCAAAAAACCTGTACTAATAATAAAAACTCAATGGAAACTGTGCAAGAGGTGATTTATGCCTTATTATGTCAAAAATACATGTTTAGTACATCTGTAGAAGGCCAATTCAATAGAAAACAATACCCTAAAGTGCGGAAATTAGTTGTCTAACAACTATAGGGTTATTCTGGTTAATTGTGGTTTTGGAATTTAGTTTCATTTTGAGTTACATGTTTCATAGTTACATGTTTTCCATTCTTCAGTGAAACGCACACCCTTGTCGAGAAGGAAGTCTGCATAAGTCATCTTGATGCAAACAGCTTGGTTATTACAGAGGAGGAGGGAAAACCATGGTACGATTCTCAAAGATAAATAGCAAATTGTTATTACTCCAAAAATACTCTATCTACTGGAAATGTTGGGCTGAGCCCAGAAGCAACATCTGGTTCATGCAAGTTTGTTTGAATTAAATTATTTTTCTGAGCCACTGGTGTAACCTCAAAATCAAAAAGCGAGACTACACTGGTTCAGCCCAAAATGGTGAAAATATCACAGACTACAAATACTACCTCTTATGTTTAGTTTAGCCTCCACGTTTCTTTTCCTCTCTAGTGTATCTAAATGTGGGGAGATTCAGGCTTCATGTCAGTTCCACAAGGGAGATCAGATTCTGGCTGTCAATGATCTGTTGACAGACACAGTGGAGGAGGTACAAACATACCTAAGAAGACTCAGCAAGAGCGAGGTAGTCATGAGTCAAAGTACAAGAATGATATTGTAAATGTAATCAGAGCTACAATATGGCTATAGTTGAACTTACACTTTTTTGCTCTCGCTCCAGGTAAAACTGACCATTCGAAGGCTCCCAGACTCCATTCCTCTGCATTCCGAACCCTGCTAAAGGACAAAAACAAAATCTCATGCTGTGCTACTGTTCTTCTTCAGCATTTTTAATCCCTTCAGTTCACTTTTAAAATCAATGTGAACATTTCTCATGCATTTTTTCTCTATGGGGAACAGCACTGTGCTGGCAAACAGTAGACAGTCATTTAAAACAGAATGAGCTCATGAAAGTGTTGTAATGTAGTATAACTTCTAGTCTCTCTTTTAGTGATTTATGAAACTGCTATTTATGATTTGTTAGTGCCAGATCATGCAGTCTGAAAGTATTGGTTTTCACCCAGCCCTGGGGGTCAACAGTAAAACAAGTAGCTCTTGTTTTCTTGTGTGCACCAAGACTTGCTGAGCTTTTGTCATTCTAAAAAAATTATCAAAGTAATGGCTTGCTATAATTGTCATTTTGCACTATTCTGTACATCAGCAAGGTTGAGGTAACAGAAACATTTACAAGTTTTAATAGAACTTTCCTCTAGCAGTAAATAAATGGTAGATAGCGTTACAGATAGGTTGAGCAGTACTTTACTGAGCGGTTTTTCTTAAACCTGTGAATCTGTGAACTGAAATTGCATTTAACTGCAGTATATTTTGTAGCCACACGGTAGCATACTAACACAAACTGAATTATATTAAAACATAATCTTATATTCTTATAACCTGAATTCTGATTGCTCCTGTTCAGCATATAAATTCACATCTAAGTATCTTTTATTATATTATTTTGGCAAAGAATGTGTTTTTATAAAACTGACGGCTGCATTATTGCAGTTGCATTGAAACTTGTCATGTTGGTAGCAAATCCAAATGTTTTTTTTTTCAAATTGAAATGAGGTTCAGATATTCTAATAAATACATGTAAAATGCTATACAAATTTTTTTTTTTTTTTTTAAAAAGACTGTTCAGCATTTAATAACTTTTCTTACGAAAAATATATCATCTTGTACATGCACAAATATGAAACAAAAATGTGATTAAGAGAACAAGATTATTATTGAAATAAGTGTAGAGTGGATATAATTTATTTCCTTTAGAAACACTTTAATATATAAAAATGTCAAGAGTAAAAAAAAAAACTCCTAAAATAAGAGGGCAAATGTGGTCCATTCAAGCATTAGCCACTGGCCATTCATAAAAGGCAATAGAGGCAACACTATTAGCCATCACACAACCAGCACTTAAAAAGACAGGCTTTTTTTTTTTCAAATGTGAGAAGGCAGTCCAAAACTCTCAAATTTGAAATGGTCCACTGAGTAATACAGGTCCAATCAATAAAGGCACCGTTTGACTGTTTGGCCAAAGGTTTGATTGTGGATGTCAGTTTACTTTATAGCCTTGTTCCACAGCTTGAGTTTCTCAGGGCACATGATTGAGCGGAGGTTTCTGGGTTCAGTCTGCCACTCACGAAAGAAGCCCTCCATGGCTTTCCTGCTCCTCGAGCTGCCCACATTCACCGTGGGAACGATCTTTTTCGGCTGCAGCCACTGCACAAAACACTTCAGCTCAAGAAAACGGCTGTGCTCACTGTAGGGAATACCTGGAACAGGTAAGTATAAAGTAGGAAAGTATCTCTCAAAATATTTGACATGCTGGGAAAACCTATTTATATCGTAATCTCCTTGCCACCGTCAAAATTCTGTAGACCAACCATGATTTCTGCTGCTTGAGCGGAGTCATATTCTAGCCTTTTGTATAATTATTTCACAATTATATAGTGTCTTTGTGTAAAGTAACAAGCACAAATTCCCATTAATTCCCACGTTTGACATCTCAGATTTCAGTGGAGCTTGTGAAATAAGATGCATCTACTGCTTGAGGCAGCACACGATTGGGCAGCAGACCGCTGATATTATGAAATTAAAACCCTGGTCTTGCAAATCCTGACATCTTGAGTTTTTCTCTGGGTCAAATCACATCTGCTGATTCTGTTAATACAGGGCATGCTGTTTTTAGCCTGAAACGACATTCATCATTTCTAACAACTGCAGGAAGGGAGAAAAATCAATATAATGTAATTACATTCCACATACAAAGCCATTAGGTAAAATCTTGTCATTTAGTGGAACAGAATGACAAGGCTGTGTTGTGTCTACACTGAAAATCAGTTCTATGGAAGGCAATCCTCTTTAAGATCTTAAGAAGGGATGGTGTGACAGATATCAATAAAAAAAATATCATGTTTTCGGCATTTTTGTTTTATTAGCATAGACCTACCAGTAAGCAAAATGGAGAAAACCTATTAAAGTGCCATAAAACTGTCCATCATAGAAGCAAGCAAATGAAGCAATATGATAAGGTGTTTTTTATTCGCTTTTTTAAACGTCTTATTTCCATTTTGATTTAAAAGGATGACAATAATACAAACTCATTCACCAGACAAAATAGAGGGTATTTTTTTCCTCTTATAAAATCAAAATGCAAACAACACAATTTGGTTTACATCTGCTTCCCTTGATTAGGGTTTGTTTGGAATTGCAATTTAAGTTTCACGGGAAGCGACACAATTTTCTAAAAATATTAGAAGTAAAGGCAGCCCTACATGTGCGCTACTGGCTGATTTTGCCGAAAACCTTTCCCGTTAATGTCAACATGCCAGACACATAACAGGCAGTCTCAGATATTTCAATTGTATTGTAGTATCTGCACTTAAACACTTGCTATAGTGAATCAGATAAGTAAAATCATTATATTAAATCCTTTATAATCTAAACTGACACATACCGTAGATACTGATGCTCCCCTGAGTCGGAGGCTGGATGTCTTCCACTCTTACACTTTGGTTGAAGGTCCAGCCCGTGGGCTTGAATGCCACTAGCTGGTCATACTTCCTGGAGAACTTAATAAAGTGTGTCCGTAGGTTCTGTACAGTTAAGAAGAAGAAGAAAAAAAACACCTAAATCCATTTAAGCTGATTAGCTTGAGCTGTTGCTCCTCTTTAAAGTTATTTTGAATAAATATGTCTGCAAATGTAATAAGTGTAAATGCGAATATACTCTTCCATTCAAAAGTCTGGGGTCAGTATTTTTTTTTTTTTTTAAGAAATTACTTTTATTTAGAAATAATTTATTAAATTGATCAAAAGTGACAGCAAAGAGATTTAAAATGTTTAAAAGGATTTCTATTTCAAAAGGCTGTTCATTTGAACTTTCCATTCAAATTATCCCAGTTTTCACAAAAATATTAAGCACTAAGCAGCACAATTGTTTTCGAAATTGACAATAAGAAACGTTTCTTGAGCACCAAATCAGCATATTAGAATGATTATTGGATCATGTGTTAAAATATATCAAAATTGACAAGTTATTTTAAATTGCGAGAATATTTGACTATTATAGTTTTAGCGCATTTTTGATCAAATAAATACAGCCTTGGTGTGCATAAGAGTAGGGCTGGGTATTGACAAATTTCACGATTCGATTCAATTCGATGAGAGTCAGTTGGTACTACATTACTATTACTAAAGGTTAAAATTAACTGATTTGTATACAAACACTTAAATTACAATCAAAGTTTTACTAATAAATTTATGATACTAACTTTGCAATTGAAAAACATTAAACATTTAAGTGGTGGCTGTCATAAAAACTTGATGGATTTATTCAAACAAATTAATTTGAAAATTAATTTGAAATCTGAGACTTTGTTTCATATCAAAAGTAACAAAACGCAAAGCTTTTTGCGCTTTTACTTCGGATTTAAAAATCATTATTGTTTAGTAAAAATGAGAATCAATTAACATTTAGAAATCTTTTTTTTTTTTTTTTTTACCCAGCCCTACATAAGAGACTTTCAAAAACAAAAAAATCTTACTGACCCACAACTTTTGAATGGTAGTATGTAGCAAAATTTAGGAAGCCAAGATGCCACATTGCAATCAACTTCTTTCACTTTACATAATGACTTTTCAATGTCGCTGCATAAGAAAATGAGGTGCAATCTACAATCAACCTTGCCCTGAAATTTTTCCTCCTTTCTGTCATGGTCATTTAAACATGTTTCTCATTGGGAACAACTCTGCAATTGCTCTGAATCAACATCTACATTGGCATGGGTGAGAAAAGTTGCTTATAATGGTTCAGGGCACATCATATGATATGACTAATCTTTATTATCTGCAACTGTCTCATTAGAATTTACTTTTAATCAGACTCAATCAGTGCTACCGCTGCCAGAACTGCTGTGCACGCACTTTATCGCTGTAATTAGAAACTTACTTTTTTTCCCTCCCACATTAGCATAAACGCGCTGTAAAGGAAAATTAAAGATAACACAGAATGCTGCATGAATTTTAAACTCCAAATTGAATAAGTAAATATAGCCCCATTGATTGTGTTTAGCATAATCAGCTTTTTTTATACACTTATGAACTCAAACAGCAAAAATTGCAGATGACAGAAATTGCATTTCATAATGTATAACTCACAGATATGACAAACAAGCTGCAGAAGTTTTAAATGTAGTTCAACTCACTTTGAAATTGAGCTGCATCATAGGAAGTGCATGCACCTGGGCCGCCTGCCAGTCTGTAGTGATGCGCCGGCCAATCTTCTCTGACTCCAGGCAGCACATGGTGTTATACTTATCCTTGGACAAACACACTTTAGAGCCCAACACTTCCGATACAGCTAAAGGGAACAGGTGGGACAGGTTAAAAATAAATAAAAATTATATATCTCTATATACACAAGAAGGGACGAATGAAAAGTAGTCTATTGGGATTTGGAAAGAAGTTGCAATCCATTGAGACAGTCAAGAGAGACCAGTCCACAGTGGGACACTATGTAATCAGAGCTTTAAAATTAATCATGGATGCATTCTTTTAACACAAAGCCAGTCAGACAAACTGTGGAACAGGAACAATTTCTGTCAAGTCAAGTCTTTTTTAAACTCTTTTATTTTATACGAGCTTCATTCATGAGCGAGTATAACGGTCACAGATAATAGAATAGCGAACAATCCTACAAAAGGTCTGGACAAGGCAGGACGACTTTGCTCACTGACCTAGAAAGACCTTCTCTTTCCCAACTGCGTAGGTGCCACACACCACAAGTCTACGAGGGTTCAGTGTGACCTGTTCAAAAGCTGTGTTTACAGCAAAGGTGATGACTTCCTGTTGAGCAGGAAAGGTATACTCAGGACTGCAATACCTACAGAGGAGAAAAGTTTTTTTTTGTTTTTAATCTCAACCCTATCTCAGTTAATGTGATCAAAATGATCAGCAGAGAAATAAGAGACACAACGAAGCACCAAAAAGTAGCTTTGTTAGTAGGGAACTCACGTTGTGTCCAGATAAAGGGTCTGTATCCTGAGACCCTGCAGCTCTGGGTAGCGCTCCATGGACGGATCAGCCCGGAAGTCACCTGTGTGGAGCACCGTCTGGCCATCTGGCAGAACAAATAGCAACATGGCTGCCCCAGGACAGCTGGGGGGGAAACAGTCATTGTTATTAAGGTCTTGTCATTCTGTATAAACACAGGGACCTGTAATAAATAAATAAATTGGGCTTCAAATATTCATTAGTTACTTGGAGGATATACTTACTGATTAGCATCCAGGAGAATGACCTTCACTCCTTGCACCATACGCTCGGTGTTCATTGGGAGAACATGAACATACTGCTCATACACCTTCAGCTTGCTCTTCACCAGGTTACTAGTTATCTACAATGATTAACACCAGTTAGTAATGAAAACCAAGATTCAGTCAAGAAAAAAATCCTCCCTGACACCATCATTGAGAAAAAATAAAACATTTTCTTTTCTTCACTGGCATTTTTACATTTTCCACCTTCGTCCTGACCCTTAGATTTAACTGACGTAAATTTGTGATATTTTGTCAATGTGCTGATAATTCATTATTCTGATTTCATAACCATGACACATTTCTGAAGTTGAAAAGGATAGTTGAACCAAAAATTAATTATTTCATGATTTACTCACTCCATTCACTCACTTTATGTTGTTGCAAAACGGTATGACTTTCTAGCTTGCGTGGAACATAAAAGAAGATACTTTGAGAAATGTGTTTTTGTGTGTGTGTAATATATATATATATATATATGTATATATATATATATACTGTATATACACAATAGAAGTCAATGGTCTGTGTTGCTCCTGTGCTGTTGCCAATGCTCTTTTGTGTTTCAAAGAAGAAAAAAATTAATAAAGGTTTGGAAGAACATGAGGGTGAGTAAATAAATGACTTTTTATTTTGGGGTGAACTATCCCATTAGTTTCTTGGGAGGGAACTTTTTGTTGTGAATGTTGGAGGATTTCTACATAGTAAACTGAACTCTTCAGTTTCCTGAAGAGCAAGAAAAACCCTGCTTTCATTATTTTTAAAGTGCAATGAGGTTGGGATACGTACTTTGTTACAGTAGATGGGTAAAACAGAGTCTTTTTTTCAAGCCACCATAGTGGTCCGAGTGGAAGTGAGTGAGAAAGTAGGCTGTGACACCTTCAACAACCCCATACTGAAAAGCATCCACAACAAAACCAGTTCCTGAATAGAGAAAAAGCATATTATATTCTCCAAAGTACATTAGACCAAAACACTATCCCTCAAGCTAAAAAATAATAGAGTTATTATGAGAGTAAAAGAATAAATGCACACAATCTAGTACATAAAAAGTTCTGGCACAGCTATTAAGATCTGAAGTATTAAAGTGCTAATGCAATCTTAACAATTGGTATCAAGTAGGTCAAAACAAAAGCATTAAAGCGGTTCACAAACCAGGAATTTTCTTGTAGAATGGACAGCGCTTGGGCTCCTTGGGATCTCCATCTGTCACTCTTCCTCTGTTCCATCTTTTCTGCCTCTCTGCCCTCCCTCCTTGCTTTCCTTCTGTTTGCGTGGGCCGAGTCGTACCATCTTCTGCAGCAGGCGAGACACTGGACACTTCAGATGGTGCTTTGCTCTTTTTACGCCGTCTACCCTGGAGCTTAGCGTCTTCCCCCTGAGTTTCTGAAATCCTCGCTCTCCTAGACCCTTGGTGATCGGCCTCTCTGACCGTTGCCTTCACTTCCTCCTCAGCCTTTTTTTCATTCAATGACTTCAAGCCAAAAAACACCCCAATGTCTGTTTGCTTCAATCCAGAGGGACCTGCCTTAGTCTGAGTTCTCCTAGGAGCCATAGACAGCATTTTCTGAGTTATAGATAGGGCTGTTTGGGTGAAAGTCAACTCTTGGCTTATGTAACTGTTGACACATACAGGATTAGATATGCGGTCCCGAAGACGCTCTAATACCAAACTTTGAGGTGATTGTAGCTGGGAGTTTGGATCGTCAGGATTTGTTGTGGAGTGTTTTCCCATTGACTGAGGTCCAAGCTGAAATGTTCTATCAGAAACACCTGTAGAAGAAGTAGTCAGGTGATCATTGGGTGCTAATGATGTCTAGCAGTTTCTCACAGGTGTCTAATGAGTGTTTCATGTTCCCTGTCTCATATTGGTCCAGCATATCATAGAACAGATCATCATCTTCATCACTGAACAGTTTAAGAGAATCATCATCAACCTCATTTTCACCTTCCTGCAAAGCAGTACTATGAAAATCTATATTAGGTTTTTGAGTTCTGTGCTCCCTATCCAAGTCTGGAAGTTCAGAGAGTGGGGAGTAGGAGATGTAATCATCATCATTACATTCAAAGAGCTCGGCTTTAACTTCATTAATCTGTGTCTGAACAGCATTGCCAACACAATGTGCTTTAACCGGAGTTGAAATCTTCATTCTCGCCTCCTGAGAAAAATTCTGGGATTGAGATCTTTTGATGGAAGGAGACCAACCTTTCTTTTTCTTGATATCCTCAGTCTTAGGAGAGCGCAAAAGCAGCAGAGCGTTACTCTGGGTGGGAGTTCCCTTTGGTCCATCACAAGGAGATGAACTTTGGCTGGATGAAGCAGATACATTCACAGCGCTGTCCACGTAGCTCTCTGTACCAGATGAAGGTGCAACATTATTAACTGACTTCAAGTTGAAGTCTGAGATGGCTTGGGTCGTGCAGTCATTCAGCACGCGACTATGAGCAAGCAGAGAGTGGCTATACCTCTTGTAGTGATTGGGAATGGAGGACGTACAATGAAGACCATCTGGACATTCTGTAACATTAGAGGGATGTTAATGTTCTTAAATATTATACAATAATATTCTTGGAAATATTCCACATTAAAGTGTCAAGAGCATGTTACTAATGATGGGTGCCTCAAACCTTATAATGAATGAATTTTCATGACTTTTCTAGTTGTTCATATAGTAAGTATTTTTAAGTAAAAAGACATCAGTCATAAAAAAAATCAGTTAACCACTATTAATAATTTTTTTTCAATGTATTTATTTATTTTAATCCTTTCATAACAGATTGTGTTCAAGAAAAGCATTATCTAGCTGACTATATTTAGGATGGAGTATAACTTTAAAAAATGCAGATGTGAATTAAATCTATAGTTAATGTACATGATTTTCCAGCTATGAAAATAACAATTAAAAAATCCCAGATATTTCCATGTGGAACCCTGCAATAAGCTGATGAGTAAGACAATAGAATAATAACTGTTGATTTTACATATGCATTTATGAAAAACATTACCTTTACAGCTGTCACCAGGGTCATCTAAGCATTCTGCAACATGCCATTGTTGAGACTGAACCACCAAGAGGGAAAATGGCATTTGACAGACAGGACAGAATCCTGACTGAGGGTCTTTATCCTGGACATTCCGAGAAAGTGTCCCATGATTCACGTCCAGGGATCCTGAGTTCAAAGTGTTAATGGGAGCGTTATTGCCATTCTGGTCTAAACCAGTGTGCGTCTCAACACTGTTAACACTTGTTTTTTTTTTGCACTGATGTCCCCGGTTTGCTATCCTTTCTCCTCTTTGTCTCATGTTCCCTTGATATTTGTGATTTGCAGCTTCGTTTTTTGGTCTTCTTAAGAGCTTTATAATCCCAGATTTCAGTCTCAGAGCTGCTCTGTGACATTTGTAAACATTAACAGATTCTACTGGTTTGTTTTTAACGAAGTTGTTTTGTAACATCACATTCATGATCTCTTAAAGGGGTCATATGATGCGATTTCAATTTTTCCTTTCTCTTTGGAGTGTTACAAGCTCTTGGTGCATAAAGAAGATCTGTAAAGTTGCAAAGACTACATTCTCAAATCCAAAGAGATATTCTTTATAAAAGTTAAGAGTCAACCACGCCTACCTAATACAGCTCGTTCGGCTGTAGTATTGTTGCCGCCACAATATCCTGAAGACGCTGTGTGCTTCGTTATGAAAGCGAAACTACTTTGTTTGGTCTTCCAAAAGAGGACGATGTCATGCCTGGAGCTGATCCGTGCTGGTCGCTGAGGAAATACAACAGTATGGTGAGGGGCGTAACATTTCCGTCTCACGCTTGAGGTATTCGGCCAATCACAACGCTCTGGATAGCTGGCCAATCAGAGCACACCTCGCTTTTCAGACCGATGAGCTTTGTAAAAATCGACGCGTTTCAGAAAGGCGGGACATAGAGGAGAAACACTAATGTACAGTATGTGGAAAATAATGTGTTTTTTTTACTTTAAACCGCATAAACACATTTCATTACACCAAATACACAAAATAATGTTCTTTTTAGCAGCATTTAAGGCAAAAAAAAAAAAACCGCAACCAGAGCGCAAAGAAGTCCGTATCATTCAGAAAAAAATCATCCTGAAAGCAAAAAGCCTTAAGAAAGGCTGTAAAAGAATTTAAAAATAAATAAATAACCGTTCATATTACATAAATCCGACGACTATCTTTCGTCATTACACTTACCGCCAATGTTTAAAGCGCATTTATTTTCACATTTATGTTCGCATTTTCCATAATGCAAATAGTATCGAGTCATTTCATATTAGACACAGGACGTTTATTTATAGATTTAATACAAATAACATTTTTTTAATAATATGACAAATATGTTAACTACTCGCAAAACGAGTTTATTTTGTCTTGGATGCGGTTGCAATTTGTCTGTCGAAAGTGCCGAGCGTAAATGTTAACTTCTTATTCTGTTGTTGTGGGAGTCATGGCGTCTTACTGTAAGCTGTCAGATCTTTTCCCCATTCAGAGCCAGTTAGACTATGCTTTAGAGGACGCGACGACTCAAGAAGAAAAAGAAAATCTTGTACATCAGTATTTGCACAAAATAGACGAAAATGACGATTTAATTATACCGGATTTTGAAGAAGGTAAGAGTGTAAATGAACTCGGTGGGTGTGAGAATGTGTACAGTATTTGGATCTCATGGGAGTGGCTTTGAAACTTAAGATCAATCATAGATTGATTCGTGGTTTTAGATAAACGAATAACATTATGGAACATGACAAGCCAATTACAAATTGCTTCTGTGATTTGTACTGCTCTATAAATGTTGTATTGAATTAACAGTGAGTGTTTCACACTGTAGTTTTGGTTCTGGGAGGCTATCATGGGGGGGGGCATTCTGTTCAGATTTGCATCTGCCTTGCCAATCTTTTAAAGGCACCACCACAACAAATGCTGAATAATTTATAGCAACACATTTTTATATGCCTCAAGAGAATGTATTTTTCATTCAATGTAAATTTTCATAATATATGTCATAGTTAAACTCTAACCATTCCATTGTTGTTTTGTAGGACTGGAATGGTTGAACACAGACGGCCCATTGTCACTCAGGAAGGAACTGTCAGGCAAAGTGGTGGTGCTTGACTTCTTCACCTACTGCTGCATAAACTGCATGCACCTACTTCCTGATCTACACCAGTTGGAGCAAAGTTACACCATAGAAGGTGTGTCTGATAGATGTTTCGTTAGAGACTGTTAGTGGACCAGTGAAAGACAAGGAGAGTGTAAAATTATACCATATGATAAACATGGCATCTACCCTGATTTAAAGTATGTTTATAGTGATTACATTAGATATTTACATCATTAGGTAAACAAAAAGCATCTTACAATATGTAGCTGTACTCAATAGGCAATCCAGATAAATGTTTCTTGACTGTGTTGATGAGAACTTTACAAATATCCCATAGTAAATCATTCCCAGGGTTCACTGGGGCAGAAGAGAGAGCCTTTTGAGCTTGATAACTTCTTCTGGTGCAGCAACACATTCCCATTATCTCTCAACTGTATCGGATAGGAGACTTTAAATATCCACAGAGACCAGATCGAGGGCAGAGAGTTAAACATAGATACACTATTATAAGGGTCTGTGGCTTATTATAGCAGCTCTGCATTCAGTGCTATCAGCTCCAGCTTTCAGTAGCCCATCGGTGGCCACTTCTGTGGGATCATCCGGGGCAACTGGCCAGGCAGGCGTCATCCCACTCTCTAGCATACCTCACACATAACTCATCTCTGGCACGTCTTTTGGTAAATTCTGTTACCGCAGTTCAGAACATGCCTACCCAATCCCCACCACTCTTCCAAACGTCTCATTAATTATTAGGGTTTATTGTTGATTATATTGCAGAACAGTGACCTTTTATTATTAAACAGAGATGCTTTTACTCACATCCTCTAATGTTGGCTGGCTCTGGGTTGGTTCTTTCCAATTTCTATTAAACTTCTACTAAAAAAAAAAAAAATGTTCTTGCCCTGCCACTATTTTCAGTGGCACTACCATAGAAATACAGATTTATTTTCAGCAACATATTTTATGTGTCAGGAGAATATATTTATATTTTTCATTGAATTTAAAGTTTCATTTACAGAAAATAAATATTTATTAGTTTTATTTGTTGGAATTTTTACAGTAAGCATAGAGTTTTTATATAATAAAAACATGACTGACTTGTTTGATGTTTCCAGTAATAAAATCTTAAAATATTAATAATAATAGTATTATATTAACTTATTTATTGTTATTAATTTATTTATTATTCTTAAACAAATTTATATATATTGAATAAATAATCAGCTTCATGTATTATTATTAATATTTATTTATAAATTTTCCTAAAAACACATGTACATAATCAACAAAAATCGTAGTGACGACACAGCTCTAGTTTGATGGAGCAGGCAACAGCTTAAACTCATGCGTATCGAAACCAAGCAATCCTTGTTGTTAAAACCTGCATATATTCCATAGGTTACACTTATACTTCACTCTCATACTCCTCATCATAAGCAGAAGTGCTGGTTCTAGCATGCGTTTACTTCCCTGAGGGGAAATCAGCTGGAGAGACATGAGAAAGAATACAGAAAAACATTGAGCACATTTTGACTACGCCAGGTGTATTTCAAATGCATTTATAGGCAGAGGGGAAGCAGGCTAAAAGCATACTGAAATGGGACACTGGTCCCCCGTGCGTGTGCTTCCCGCCTCCGCTGCTGAGCCTATGAATTTTAATCTTCTGATGGATGGCTGAAACAGGAATTTAAAAACCATTGTCCGTCTGCTTCTATCATCAGTGGCTGTGTCGCTTACCCCAGGGACACAGAATGGAGAAATGTCACTTCCAGTGACAAGGCGGAGAAGTTCCGCTGACATTTTTGTTAAATTAGACAAAGTCAAGCGGAGTGAGCACAGACTATAGCGTAGTGCAGGAAACTGGAACAAACCGAGCGCATTGGTTATAATGGGATGCCTGGGGGCTGCATGAGCTCTCAATCAAGACTCCTGTCTTTTCCTTGATTGGTTTTGACATTCTGCATGCAGTAGCCTTTGTTAGGATATGTACCTCTGGGATTCTTATACTCTCATTTCTTGAAAGGGGCCTACATTTTCTATACTTGTTTTGTAGCATTTAGTTTTTTTGTGTGTGTGTATATTTATAATCCTAGTTAAAGATTCTTGCATTAAAAAACAGCCGATTAACTTGTTAACTTGACCAGTTTTCACACCCTCTCTGGCCCTTAAGGCCCATTTACAAGAAAAATAACTGTAACTATTTGTGTCCGCACAAATGCAAGATAATGTTCTGTTTATTATAAGTGTGCATTGTATGTCATCTGTTGATTTTTAAATGCTGGAGAACTTAAATGTCGGGTGGATTCTCTTTGGCTGTCAAATGTTTTTATCGTTCATCAGCTGGAAAAAATTATGGATGTGAATCCAACCATATTGTTCATCTTCATTGTGGACTACTCTATTCTTATAGAATTAAAATTAATTCTGGTGAGAGCAGCCTTTACACTTTGTCCTAAGCAGATGATACATAAAGTGTCAAGCAATCAAATCTATTCCATTTTTTGTGACATGACGTTGTCAGTCCCTTAGTTTTCCTTTTTGTAGGTTTGTGTTTCCCTGCCTACTTTGAATCCCATTGGTCTAAACACACACTCCACATAACTGTATATTAAACATGTCTTAATTGGGTATTTTTATGCTATGTCGTTCAGCAATACATCTTTCATTGTGGACAGTAAGGCAGAGGCTTCTATGTAAATGAACTGTGTTATGACTGGCTAACCTCGTTGCATATCTAATCAGTAACAAGGCTCCTCCTAAATGTTTTTTTCAATGTCAATATGATGATTTCTGCTTAGTTTCCGTTGGATGAGTGGATAGAAGTTTTACAATGTGATTATTACAGTATGTCTAGTACATTGAGGACTTTTATAGCAAGTAAAATGCTGATTTTCATGTCCTCTTTACAGACATTTTTGTTCCAGATAGACTTTGTTGTTCTTTTATTGAATGTTTTTAAAAAGAAAGGAACTGTGACTCATGAAGAGTGAGGTTTAGTACTGTTGAAAACATTCAAGGCGCTGACACACGGACAAAAGATGATTCTTTGAGATTTTCAGTGTTCAAGGACTCGGATAAAACATGTCAGAAGCATACACCAACGCAACATGCTTCCACACATTGTTGAGGAGATAAGAATGAACAGCTTTGTGTAACCTGAATAGATTTTCTTTGAACAAACAAAAAAAGCATTCACAAAAAACGTAATTAGGCAATAAATAAATGTAAATAATTAAATTAAAGCCACTTTCCTATCGTTCCCTTTTGATTTAGGTTCAGATAGATTAAAAATTATTTCATAAACGTTCTTTATAAAGGACCTTTTAGAATAACTTTGAAACCTAAATGTACCTCAGGGCATTTTAATAAAAGTTCTACTAAGGCCAGTAGGTTTTGGTAGGTAAAAACTTATTTCTTTTTCATCTCCATTACAGATGGTCTTCAAAGAGAGTATTAAGTGCTAGATGATAAAGTATTCTTTTTATTTGTTTTTATTTTAATTTCATCATTTGAGCTGTTAGTGGCCCTTCTGGTAATCTTAGAAGCCTAAAACAGGATAAGATTATCATACCTCCTCTTCAGTGTCAAACCCTCTATATATCTTGCATTTCTCTTCTTTTCCATCTCTGCAGACGGTCTGGTTGTTGTAGGTGTGCACTCGGCTAAATTCCCCAATGAGAAGGTCCTACAGAACGTACGCAGTGCGGTGTTGAGATATGACATCACCCATCCTGTAGTGAACGACAGCGATGCCTGTCTGTGGCAGGAGCTGGAGGTGTCCTGCTGGCCCACGCTGGTACTGCTGGGACCCAGAGGGAACCTTCTTTTCTCCCTGGTGGGTGAAGGCCATCGAGAAAAGCTCTTCCTTTTCACTGCTGCTGCCCTCAAGCACTACAGAGAACAAGGGCTGCTCAAGCACCATGATGTGGGAATTAAACTGTATAGAGACTCCCTGCCTCCCTCCATCCTCTCTTTCCCTGGGAAAATAGCCATGGACCCCAGTAGCAAGCGGTTGGCTATTGCCGACACAGGACACCACAGGGTACTGGTGGTCTCCAATACTGGGCAGGTGCTGCACTCTATAGGGGGTAAGACCTGTTAATACACGCTTTTTAAGTTAAGTTATTCAGGGGACACTGCTTTTGTTCTGTTTTTTAAAGAAAACAGGGAAACTCTCAATTTCTTTATGGTGCATAATTACATTAGAAAATTTGCATTTTAGTTTCAGAATTTTTTGTACTTTGTTTAATTTTTTCTTAAAATAATTTGACATGCGTTCAGATCAGATCACATACTACCGTTCCATTATTATTAATATTATTATTATTATTATTAGACAAAGATGCATTAAATTGATCGAAAGTGACAGTAAAATATATTTATATTGTTACAAAAATGTAAGAAGAAAAAAAAGTTCCGCTTTGCCATCCCAGGAATAAATTACATTTTAAAATATTTTAAAATAGCAAACAGTTATTTCAGATTGCAATAATATTTCATAATATTGCCACACTCGCCTTTGATTTTCACAAGTGTGTAAGGTGAGGGGTGCAAAAAGATCTTTGTTCTGCTAAAATGGCCTCTTGTTGTTTGGAAGCAGCCCTGGAGTAAATTGCAGGGTCGGTCAGTTGCTAACCAGAGACACAAAGCTGAATGTTGTGGTGAAAATAGCCATGGACCCCAGTAGCAAGCGGTTGGCTATTGCCGACACAGGACACCACAGGGTACTGGTGGTCTCCAATACTGGGCAGGTGCTGCACTCTATAGGGGGTAAGACCTGTTAATACACACTTTTTAAGTTAAGTTATTCAGGGGACACTGCTTTTGTTCTGTTTTTTAAAGAAAACAGGGAAACTCTCGATTTCTTTATGGTGCATAGTTACATTAGAAAATTTTAAGATTATCATACCTCCTCTTCAGTGTCAAACCCTCTATATATCTTGCATTTCTCTTCTTTTCCATCTCTGCAGACGGTCTGGTTGTTGTAGGTGTGCACTCGGCTAAATTCCCCAATGAGAAGGTCCTACAGAACGTACGCAGTGCGGTGTTGAGATATGACATCACCCATCCTGTAGTGAACGACAGCGATGCCTGTCTGTGGCAGGAGCTGGAGGTGTCCTGCTGGCCCACGCTGGTACTGCTGGGACCCAGAGGGAACCTGCTTTTCTCCCTGGTGGGTGAAGGCCATCGAGAAAAGCTCTTCCTTTTCACTGCTGCTGCCCTCAAGCACTACAGAGAACAAGGGCTGCTCAAGCACCATGATGTGGGAATTAAACTGTATAGAGACTCCCTGCCTCCCTCCATCCTCTCTTTCCCTGGGAAAATAGCCATGGACCCCAGTAGCAAGCGGTTGGCTATTGCCGACACAGGACACCACAGGGTACTGGTGGTCTCCAATACTGGGCAGGTGCTGCACTCTATAGGGGGTAAGACCTGTTAATACACGCTTTTTAAGTTAAGTTATTCAGGGGACACTGCTTTTGTTCTGTTTTTTAAAGAAAACAGGGAAACTCTCAATTTCTTTATGGTGCATAATTACATTAGAAAATTTGCATTTTAGTTTCAGAATTTTTTGTACTTTGTTTAATTTTTTCTTAAAATAATTTGACATGCGTTCAGATCAGATCTTCATTTAATTATTATTAAAATTCATGCACATACTACCGTTCCATTATTATTATTATTATTATTATTATTAGACTTATTATTATTATTATTATTATTATTATTATTATTATTATTATTATTATTATTATTATTATTATTATTATTATTATTATTAGACAAAGATGCATTAAATTGATCGAAAGTGACAGTAAAATATATTTATATTGTTACAAAAATGTAAGAAGAAAAAAAAGTTCCGCTTTGCCATCCCAGGAATAAATTACATTTTAAAATATTTTAAAATAGCAAACAGTTATTTCAGATTGCAATAATATTTCATAATATTGCTGTTTTTATGGTATTTTTCATCAAATAAATACAGTCATGGTGAGCATAAGAGACTTCTTTCAAATCATTAAAATTGTTATTTATATATTAATATTATTTCAATTAAAATGTATACATTTTATTTGTTTGCAATGTAGTAATGTGATAAATAGGGTTAGGGTTAAATGTGTGTAATTTTATTAATTATTGAACAAAATTGAATGAGTAACTAGAATTTTTTATTTTTATTTTTTTGCAAGAGGGAATGTCTTTGCTGGAATGAAGTATGTTATTTGTAGCTGTTTGGGTGTTACACCCTAAAATAAGGGGCAAATTGCATCCGTCCTTGAAATGCAGTTCTGTTCCCTTGCAGGATGGTTCCATAAAATTAGGGTTGCCAACTGCCCTATATATTAAGTATATAAAATCTGCAAATTTTCTTTTTGGTGAATGTTTTGAGGCTATTTTAGTCTACTTTTAGACTGGTTTATCTTTGCCTTTATAGGTCCCTCAAGTGGGAGACGAGATGGAAATTTTTTTGAGGCACAGTTCAGCTCCCCACAAGGGGTGTTCATAAAGGGAGACACGGTCTACGTGGCTGACACTGAGAACCACCTTGTTAGAAAGGTAAATCAGCAGAATCGGGTCAAGCTTGTTCTCCTGCTGGCAACTCTAACCCAAATTCACTCTGATTGGTGCTTGAAAAACCGCTTGTGTCTGTCCTCAATAGAATCAGACTTTTTTTTCCTTCTCTAGATCAACCTTTCAGAAGAAAAAGTCTCAACCTTAGCCGGCACTGGCGTTCAAGGTACAGATAAAGAAGGCGGTGCACTGGGACCACAACAGCCAATCAGCTCTCCCTGGGATGTTACCCTTGGCAACGCAGGTACTTTTACTATTCATCCTCTTCTAGTACACTCTGCTCCTTCCTTTAGAATTAGGATCACTCTGTTTTCTTTTTTTCTACCTTGCTCATAAAATTTAATATCTTGTGAATCTGCGTTTCATTATTCTGCTGCGAGCATTTTATGCATCCCTCTCACATCTTCCCTCTATCTGTCTTGTCCATCTTGGAATCTTTAATCAGGTTGTTCTCAGAAGTCTTCGCTTTGTAGATACCACACTCGCCTTTGATTTTCACAAGTGTGTAAGGTGAGGGGTGCAAAAAGATCTTTGTTCTGCTAAAATGGCCTCTTGTTGTTTGGAAGCAGCCCTGGAGTAAATTGCAGGGTCGGTCAGTTGCTAACCAGAGACACAAAGCTGAATGTTGTGGTGAAAATAGCCATGGACCCCAGTAGCAAGCGGTTGGCTATTGCCGACACAGGACACCACAGGGTACTGGTGGTCTCCAATACTGGGCAGGTGCTGCACTCTATAGGGGGTAAGACCTGTTAATACACGCTTTTTAAGTTAAGTTATTCAGGGGACACTGCTTTTGTTCTGTTTTTTAAAGAAAACAGGGAAACTCTCAATTTCTTTATGGTGCATAATTACATTAGAAAATTTGCATTTTAGTTTCAGAATTTTTTGTACTTTGTTTAATTTTTTCTTAAAATAATTTGACATGCGTTCAGATCAGATCACATACTACCGTTCCATTATTATTAATATTATTATTATTATTATTAGACAAAGATGCATTAAATTGATCGAAAGTGACAGTAAAATATATTTATATTGTTACAAAAATGTAAGTAAAAAAAGTTCCGCTTTGCCATCCCAGGAATAAATTACATTTTAAAATATTTTAAAATAGCAAACAGTTATTTCAGATTGCAATAATATTTCATAATATTGCTGTTTTTATGGTATTTTTCATCAAATAAATACAGTCATGGTGAGCATAAGAGACTTCTTTCAAATCATTAAAATTGTTATTTATATATTAATATTATTTCAATTAAAATGTATACATTTTATTTGTTTGCAATGTAGTAATGTGATAAATAGGGTTAGGGTTAAATGTGTGTAATTTTATTAATTATTGAACAAAATTGAATGAGTAACTAGAATTTTTTATTTTTATTTTTTTGCAAGAGGGAATGTCTTTGCTGGAATGAAGTATGTTATTTGTAGCTGTTTGGGTGTTACACCCTAAAATAAGGGGCAAATTGCATCCGTCCTTGAAATGCAGTTCTGTTCCCTTGCAGGATGGTTCCATAAAATTAGGGTTGCCAACTGCCCTATATATTAAGTATATAAAATCTGCAAATTTTCTTTTTGGTGAATGTTTTGAGGCTATTTTAGTCTACTTTTAGACTGGTTTATCTTTGCCTTTATAGGTCCCTCAAGTGGGAGACGAGATGGAAATTTTTTTGAGGCACAGTTCAGCTCCCCACAAGGGGTGTTCATAAAGGGAAACACGGTCTATGTGGCTGACACTGAGAACCACCTTGTTAGAAAGGTAAATCAGCAGAATCAGGTCAAGCTACTTCTCCTGCTGGCAACTCTAACCCAAATTCACTCTGATTGGTGCTTGAAAAACCGCTTGTGTCTGTCCTCAATAGAATCAGACTTTTTTTTCCTTCTCTAGATCAACCTTTCAGAAGAAAAAGTCTCAACCTTAGCCGGCACTGGCGTTCAAGGTACAGATAAAGAAGGCGGTGCACTGGGACCACAACAGCCAATCAGCTCTCCCTGGGATGTTACCCTTGGCAACGCAGGTACTTTTACTATTCATCCTCTTCTAGTACACTCTGCTCCTTCCTTTAGAATTAGGATCACTCTGTTTTCTTTTTTTCTACCTTGCTCATAAAATTTAATATCTTGTGAATCTGCGTTTCATTATTCTGCTGCGAGCATTTTATGCATCCCTCTCACATCTTCCCTCTATCTGTCTTGTCCATCTTGGAATCTTTAATCAGGTTGTTCTCAGAAGTCTTCGCTTTGTAGATACCACACTCGCCTTTGATTTTCACAAGTGTGTAAGGTGAGGGGTGCAAAAAGATCTTTGTTCTGCTAAAATGGCCTCTTGTTGTTTGGAAGCAGCCCTGGAGTAAATTGCAGGGTCGGTCAGTTGCTAACCAGAGACACAAAGCTGAATGTTGTGGTGTTGCCTGAGTTAAACCCACAACCCCAAAGAAATAGAAGGTGATATGATCAGAAAACACTCATGTGGCTGTGGTTTCTGATAAATGGTGCCCCTAACGAACTGTTTTCATCAAAGATTGCATCTTTTTGTTTCACAGTAATATCTTTATACAGACCGGCCCTGGACAAGATGTCCCACAGGTCTAGAAAATTAAATTTAACATGCTTCTAAAACATAATTAAAATTCCTTCTTTATATTTGAAGGCATTATTTAATCAGTACACATTATTCAGTCATATCGCTCCATTAAACAGCTAAAGAAATGGATGTGGCCAGCATTAGCTGAGAGAGAGAGAGATGTTTAAGGTGGTCTGTGCAGTGTGTGTTTGATATAGTCAGCGTGTGTTTGGAGCACATTCATTGATGGTCCCCGCTGTGCATTAGGTCTGTTCCCTGAACAGTCGGTTGCTTTCTTGCAGGTTCTCCTGCTAAGAAAATAAGATATTGCTGTATCCTGTTCCTTTATGCATCTGCTGTTGTCCCTGATGCCGTTTTACTTTTCTTATTCCATTTCTTTCTTTTTTCCATTTCTTTCCTTTCATTTGTCTTCCTTTCTTGTGTCATTTAATGCAACAGTCATTTTGAATGTTTGATTTAAAGTGGGCATAAAATCTGAATTTCTTCTTCTGAAATAAAATCTTCCTCCAGTTCAAAAGAGCATTTATTAACGAAGCCACAGATGCTGCTCTTTCCAGATCGTTTGATTTCTGAAGTCAGAAAGTTGAATACATTAACATTTACACATCAATAATGCCTATTCTATGTTCAGAAATGGTAAACCAGGTTAAAACATATGACGTTTTTCAGAAACACACCAGTAGATATTTATTATTATTTTTGCATGAATTGTTTCATACCATAGTGTTTACAGACAGGTAAAGAATCTTTCTATCTATATCTGTATAATGTGTGTCTGTGTGTGTGTGTGCGTTCGTGTAATTTTATGGCGTTATATAATTTTGTTTTAAAGAAAATTGGAGCTCAAGTAGGAGGAGATGCTAGAAACAACATGCTTCTTGAAATTCGTTTGTCCGATATCTACTGTAATATTTGCATTTTCCACTTCATCATTCATAATATTTCCTTAACCATCTGTCTGGTTTGTATTTGCCTTCTTTCACTCGTTTTCCACCTTTGAAGTTTAATTGGTATATGGAAATCCTGCAGGATGTCTTTGTCATTCATCACAAATTTCATCTATTTTGGCTCGTTTACCTTCCATCCATCTCAGATCCCTTTGAAAACCTGCGTGAGGAGAGTTCTGCTCCCTTCCTCTCCATCTCAATCTTTTCTCCCTCCCCTTCTCCCTCTGTTTTCCTTACTCTTCTTTCCCTCTGTCTCGCTCTTTCATGAATGCGAGTATTTAGGCTCCAGCCCAGCAAAGAAATTGTCTCTGATAAGCGCAGTACCATTAGAGGTCTATTGTTAGACACAAGTACAAAACACCTCATTTTTGATTCCTCAAAGAGAAATCGCAGCACAATGCTCTCAAGTATTAATGCCCCTCCACACGGTACTTAAACTGATTTGTAATGTAAATTCATAATTTCAGGTTACTCTGTGCTGGACACCACAGGATACTTTTATATTTCCAGTGCTCTAAAGCCTTTCAGTACTTTGTCTTTTGCCACATTCCACAAATGGAATACAACAACAGGGTCACTTTTGTATTGTTTTTTTTTCCATAAAGTGTCAGTGAAAGGAGGCAAATCTAAACCTTTAGAAAACATTATTTAATCAAACTAAATACATTTAGGAAAATAGATGAAAATGTATGTTTTTTTATTATTATTATTAATTTATATTTAATATTATTTGTTATTATATACTTATAAAATATTATAAACAATATACAAAACAAAATAATACATATATTACATAATATTCATATTAAAAATAAAAATATAGATATTTATTGTCCTGTAATCAACTTTAGGCTCCTTATTTCTAGGGTGAAATATTAAAGTAAATGCATTGAAGTATTTTATTTTATTTATTTATACTTCTCAACAGACCAATGGTTCTCTCTATAGTATAATATGGAATTTTTGCTATTATTGTTGTAATGGGACACATTTGTGGGACAGGTGGTCGAGTCCGACACCTACATCAGATACCATATGTTACTGGATATGAATATAAGCAATGTCTCATTTACATTGTGGAATTAGCTTGCATGCATGGATGAGATCTAATAAAGTGATCGCCATGCAGCCAAAAAGGATCAAATGTTATATGAAGGTTATGCGAGTTAGAAGTTGACAACTTGTTTACTCGTTTCATGCATGTTCAACTAAGAATTAGTTCTGTTATTTTTAGCAAGATAATCAACATCAATATGTTGTAAACATATAAGCTGTTTACTATTTGATAGCGTGTGTACATGTTTATGCAGGTGGTGATGTTTTGTGGATAGCCATGGCAGGAACGCATCAGATCTGGGCTCTCTTCCTGGAGGACGGGAAGCTTCCCAAAGGGAGGTGAGCTCTTCTCCCAGTGTTCTCCTCATGTCAGTTCTGTACAGACAAGGCAGGGTTCAAGTAAAGAGGCCACGGCACTGCCCAAGTGATGTCCTTTTCTTGGCAGCCACACAGTTGACTGTTGGCGGAAATCGTTCTGATCATCCTGATACAAAATTAACTTGGTGTGCTGTTCGCAAATGTAACATTTCTCTTGACGTTTTTAGAGCTGTAGCGAGCACTGATAACAGCTTTAATATCTCAGGAAATAATTAATAAATATAATGATTTTAAGACTTTTTGGTACCATTTGCCAGAGATTTTTTTGGGGGGTCTCTTACATGCTATTAGATCAAAATTGCAGTTATTTTGTCACAATTCCGGCTTTTGTTTTAGAGTCAGCCAAATTAAGAGCAGTAACTGTTCCATATAATCATTCTAATCAGACTTAACCATCTTTATCTAATGCCTTTTCCAACGACAGCAAAAAAGGAACATGTGTGCGCTTTGCGGGCAGTGGGAATGAGGAGAACAGAAATAACGCGTATCCTCATAAAGCGGGTCTGGCCCAGCCGTCAGGCCTGGCTCTTGCCCCAACAGAGCCCTGAGAGTGTCTCTTTATCGCTGACAGTGAAAGCAGCACCATTCGTGGCCTTTCGCTGAAGGATGGAGCAGTCAAACATGTGGTGGGGGGAGAGAGAGACCCTCTGGTAAGCCCTGCCTGCCATGTTTACAGGTCTGAACAGTTTAACATGTCAAAGATATGTGTTTTTCACCCATTTTTGTTGTTTTGCACCCCGTAATACTGATAAAAAAAATTATATTGATGCCAAATTATATCTAGTATAATAGATGTATTGTTGTAGTATTGTTTGTATACTATTATAGTATTTATTAATCATTTTGTATATAGTTTTATTTTAATTTTAGTTTTAGAGATTTTAGTTATGTGCTTTTAACAATTTTATCAGATTTTTTGTCATCTATTTAGTGTTTAGCTTTTGTAACTTTAGTGCTTCAACTTGTTTTATTTTAGTTCATTTTAATTAGTTAGTTTTTTCTTCTAATATTTATATATAGATTTTTTTTAGCAATTTCATTGATATGAAGTCACTTTTCACCCAAAAACAACAATACTGTGGGTAAAAAGCTCACTGTGTAGCACAAGTTTATAAAAGTTGTCAGTTTAAACGAGCTGTTTTTAAGTAAATTAAAGCTTATAAACCTATATAAAGAGTCCAATTTATTTGCAAGTTCTTTATACATTATTAACCGGGTTAATGCAATGATTTATAATCCAGTCAGATACCAAAAAAGAAGTTTAAAGGTGTTTAAAGATGTCTTCTTGAGAGGACTCTGCTCTTTGGTCAAGCAGAGCTTTATTTCTTCTGGTCCATATCAGATAATTTATCTCTCTACTGAGCACATGCTTTATAAGGGAAGGAGTGTGTTGTTGCCCAGTTCATGTAAGGAAAAACACACAACATGGAGTGATTTGAATTTTTATGGGGTCATAAATTATCACAGTTGATTACATGCCACATTTGCATGCGGTGTAAAGCACTTTTTTTGTACAAGTTTGTTTGGCACTACAAGATCCCAAAGCTTACTTGTAATGCAAGGAGACGTTTAATAAAAGTCGTGGAGCAATTTTTATGACTTAATGAACCTAGGCGATTTAAATGTGAAATAAAAATGTTTTTCTCATTTTCTCTTTTTGCTCATTCCTTGGAGCAGTCAAGACATTTTTCAGATCTGCTAGATTTCCAGAGTTTTCTTTTGGCAGAGAATGAGAATGGATTGGGTTTCACCATATTTGGTCTCTGGAATTAATGAGCTTTTTTTTCTTCCCTTGTGATGTTCAGTGACTTATTTTGTACATTAGACCACCGCAGCGCTGTGATTGAGTAAATATACAGAAACGTCTCATTTATACGTTCTCAAAACTTTGCACCAAAGCGTAACGTTTTTCACGTGGGTAAGCGGTCAAGAAATCATGCATGGCCTTTAAAGATTGTTTTCTTTTTGCTTGAGCAGAACCTGTTTGCGTTTGGAGACATTGATGGTAAAGGCATAGATGCAAAACTGCAGCATCCATTAGGAGTGTCCTGGGATGAGGGCAGCAGCCTCCTCTATGTAGCCGATTCTTACAATCACAAGGTCAGTCTTTCTGCACCAGACACACTAACAATGCACTGAAGTCCCATTGAGTGACTTTTATTTTAAAGCTAAAATACATTAGAACAAAGTTGGGGATTGTTGAATTAGTTAAGTAACT
>NW_015505215.1:1945462-1999918 GCF_001515645.1 Sinocyclocheilus grahami | reverse complement strand
GCGAGGAACAGTATTAAGAACTGCTGCTTTAGAACATTGATTTTGAAACTTGTGAATCCATTAGAATCGTTAGAAGACAGAATCGCGATTCATATATGAACAGATTTTTACGTGCACATCTAGTTTTCTCTTCTCTAAAGCAGCGCAGCATGGCCTCGCCCCTTTACTGCCTTTTCCCGAGGGTGGGGTTTATCTGGGTTTGTGATGTCACGAACCCGGGAAGTAACTTCTTGTAGTCCCTACCAACGGTTTTTGTAGGCATTAAACTGGCAGAATTTTAAAAGACGATATCTCCGTTTGCATTGAACTTTCAGCTTCGTAACTTTGCAGATATTGTTTATGCTCAAACAGCAACATTACACACTAACTAACGTTAAAAAAGTGAAATCGCAATCAACCACCTCTTTAAATACAGCTTAAATACACTTTTTAAAGAAAACATTTGACAAAAGTATGTTTTTGTGATCAACCCTATTCTATTATTATTATTTCATATTTTTCTATTCTACTTTTTATTTGTGAAACTTTCCAAATTCTCATACTTATTTAATCAGAATTTGCTCCACATCAGGCCATCCAAGATGTAAAAGGATTTTTTCCCCCATCCGAACAGATCTGGAAAAATTTAGCATTACATCACTTGCTCACCAATGGATCCTCTGCAGTGAATGGGGGCCGTCAGAATGAGAGACTATCCTTAATGTTGCTTTCTCCAGTGAAAAAATTGTCTTGTCTAATTCAGGAGAGGAAAATGCACAGATAAAGCACCGTTAAGCCAAAACGGTTCTAAACAAATATGTCGGTGGATTTTAAGGACAACAGGGGATGGACTTTTTCACAATAGTTTAAAGTTTTACTTCACAAAATGTTAATTGATGGGCTTAAGTCGTGTGGATTACTGTGATGTTTTTTATCAGCTCTCATTCCCATTCACTGCAGAGGATCCATTGGTGAGCAAGTGATGTAATGCTACATTTCACCAAATTTGTTCTGATGAAGAAACAATCTCTTCTACATCTTGGATGGTCTGAGGGTGAGAAATTTCAGAAGAGAAAACTATTCCTTTAACCACAAAAAAAGGTGCAAGATTTTGAATCGGCAAGCACTTAGTTTAACTACCAATGGTCATTGACTCCACGAGCATGAAAGAGCTTCTCTGTTGTAGATCAAAGTGGTGGATCCGAAGACTAAGCAGTGCAGGGTGCTTGCAGGCACAGGGAAGGCTGGGAACGGACTTGGCCCGAGATTTCTGGAGTCCAGCTTCAATGAACCTGGAGGCCTGTGTCTGGGTGAAGAAGGAAAGCTACTGTATGTGGCGGACACCAACAACCATTGCGTCAAAGTCCTGGACCTGGAGACCAAAACTGTCTCTTTGGTGAGTCCCTACATGTGGTTTGTCATCTGTCAGTTGTCATTCTTAACGATTTTTTTTATTGTGTTTTATTTATTTTTTGCGCCAGTTTCCCATTGTAGTTCAGCAAGAGGTTGATGCTGTCCTCACAACCGCCACTAGCAACACACCTGCGGTCAGAAAGCTTCCCAAGCTCCCCAAATCAGCCCCAGTCTTTACAATGTCATCAATCACAGTTCCTTCAGGACACTCAGTGACACTTTTGCTGAAATTGGCACTACCGGCTGGGACCAAGCTGACCGAAGAAGCCCCTAGTTTCTGGAGCTTATCTGCAGAAGGTACAAAATCAAATGTATCCAATAAGAGCATCTTTACTAGCTCTCAATGCCAATCACTTACCATGCATATTATGTAAAACGCGTTTGTTTACATGCAGTTTTTCGCACCTTTTACACTATTCTTCTGGGGCTCCTCCGTGTAGTATTCTGTTTGCTGGATTGCTGTGTTCACACATTTTCAGCAGGCTTCAGGGACCAGCTGGCCATACTGGGAGATGATCCAAGGAAAAATAAACAATTCCTCTATGCATCCCAACACACGGTCAACCCCTCATTCTATCTTACCCTTCCTATCTCTCTCTCCTTTTAGCATCATCATTTCTGCCTCACCCTCCATCCGTCTGCTGCAACATTTGTCTTTCCTGTTGTCTTTTCTCTCAGTTCTTCTTCACAAAAACGTCAATCCCACCCGAAAGCACAACTTCCATGATTGATAATCAGCCCAGTCACCAGAGATGACTTCTGCTCATCACACTGGTTGTTTGTCTACGCTCCGCAGTCCGCACCAGAACATTCTAAAATCCAATAAACAAGCACCTAATTAGTTGACTAAAAGTGGTCATAGTTGAAGTGACAAAAAGTCCCGGGGGGCTACTCTGCATAATTAGAACAAAGACACCCATTAGGACCTAAAAAGCCTGACTGCCTGTGGGAGTTAAATTCTCAGAAACGGCAACTAATAGGTCTGTCTGACTTTGATTGATTGACTGTAATTATGCACCAAATTACCGTGAGTGCTTGTTTGTGGGTGGCTTCGCATTGTGTACTAGTTAGTAGTGTTAATTGTTTTGTGTGTTATATGTAAATACAAGTGTGAGATTGAATTCCTGTAATTTGTTCCCCTGGAAAATTATTATCATTATGTAAATGGTTACATCAGCAGGGTCAGAAATTAATGGAGACTTGGGGAAAGTGCCATCAAAAGTGACAAAAAATATGACCATTATTTTTATGATTTTATATGTACATTTACTTGTGATTTTATATATTTTTTAAAAATCTTAGTTATATAGTTGCATTAATTTAAAGAGAACAGCTTTTAGTTATTTATAATTTATTTGTAAATAAGTATTTGCACACTTAATCAACATTTAAAAATGAATATCAGATTAGATAAAATATCAAACATAGTGTCATTTATTTTAATGAAAGACCTTGTTTCTTAACCGTATGATACTGTCTTGTACATGAGCAGTCAGACTTAATGCTATTTAATTGGCATTATTTATTATTGTTTATCAGGCTTAAGTGCCTTTTACATGAGCAATACACTTTATATGAATAAATTATGTGTTGGAAATCAAGCGGTGACATTAATTTCAGTGTTCAGTATTTTGTGGAATGGAATCATGAGCCATTTACATCTACATATTAATGTTTTCTGAAATTATAGTCTTTTAGTGCTGTTAGGCATTAACAATGGAACTACAATGTGTTTTTAAAGCTGGCTGGTACATCATAGATCAGGTGCTTGCAGCTCATGCACTTGGAGAGTGTGAGTGTGAATCAGACCAAGTGATTCTTCTAGACACTGTGTAGAAATGGCCACTAAAATTGTTTTGTTGCTGTTTTTGCTTGCTTTTCCTGTGGCTGTTCTAGCACATAAACTATTTAATAAAAACAAAATGTATCTCTCTTCCTTTTGAGGGCAGCTCTTTTATACAGCCTCCAAATTCTGCACTTTAACAGATTAATTGGATGCAGTGGTCTAATGAAGTTTATTTTCCCAGCATTTATGTGTTCAGCGTTTTCATGTCCTCCTCACTACATTCAAGGACAAATGCATTCATTGTAAATGACAAAAGACCATCTGTTCCAGCAGAGATGCTTCATGGTAAGAAAGATTTCAGTTGGTTTTTTTTCAATGACACTTTAGAACAAGGTTTGATTTGTTAATATAACGTATTAGGTATCATAAACTAGAATCCAAACATTTTTACAATATTTATTGACCTAGGTTAATATATAAATATACCATTGATCATTGTTAATTCATGTTTGTTCATAATACGTTTACCTAACGTAGTTCATACAACTTTGAAATCCTGAAAATGAATATGTAAATGTGTTTGTTTGTGTGTGTATATATATATGTATATATACACTGATTAATAAATGGTGTAAAAGTATTGTATATTGTCCGTTAATTATACACTACTGTTCAAAAGTTTTGGGTTGGTAAGATGTTTTAATGTTAATGTCTCTTACGCTCTCAACAAGGCTGCATTTATTTGACCAAAAATACAGTAAAAAAAATTATAATTTAAAGGGGTCATATGATACTTTTTTAAAGATCATTATTTTGTGTATTTGGTGTAACAGAATATGTTGACATGCTTTAATGTTCAAAAAACACATTATTTTTCAAATACTGTACATTATTGAAAGTCCTCTATGACCCGCCTCTCTCAAACGCTTCGTTTTCTACAAAGTCCCTCCTTCCGACAAGCGCAGTCTGCTCTGATTGGCCAGCTGACCCAGTGCATTGTGATTGGCCGAACACCGCAAGCACTCGTCGGAAATGTAACGCCCCTAACCATAATCTCGAGCTTCATCTTTCAAAATAAATGTAAAGACAGTAAATAATGTCATTAGTTTTACCAT
Source organism: Sinocyclocheilus grahami (assembly GCF_001515645.1). NCBI lineage: Eukaryota > Metazoa > Chordata > Actinopteri > Cypriniformes > Cyprinidae > Sinocyclocheilus > Sinocyclocheilus grahami. The sequence continues at coordinate 1,995,625 of NW_015505215.1, read as the reverse complement.
CAGTTCAAGCCCGAAATGGGAACAGAGTCGCGTGACAGATACAGTGATGAAGCTGGTATGTGTTTGCATTACTCAAGCCACGGTTAAGACAGCTGACTCCACTGTGATGTTACCCTGTCTCTCTCTCTCTCAAGGTAGATATGTGTGGGCGTGTTAGAACGAGGCGTTTTAGGGGGGAGTGACAGAGTCTTAACTTTGATAAAGAATATTTCTTTGGTTTTGAGACTTTAGTCTTTGCAACTTCAGGGTTCTTATCTATGCACAATCAGCTTGTAACACTCCAAAGAGAAAGGAAAACTTGAAATCGCATCATATGACCCCTTTAAGAGATCATGAATGTGATGTTACAAAACAACTTCCAATTTGAATATAATTTAAAGTGTAATTTATTCATGTGATGGCCAAGCTGAATTTTCACCAGCCATTATTCCAGTCTTCAGTGTCACATGATCCTTCAGAAATCATTCTAATATGCTGATTTGGTGCTCAAGAAAGATGTATTATTATTTTCAATGTTGAAATGTTTTTGTGGAAACCATAAAACATTATTTTCAGGATTCTTTGATGAATAGAAAGTATAAACATCTTTACTGTCTCTCAAATTTAATGCATTCATGCTGGGAAAAAAAGTATTAATTTCTTTTTTATTTTTTATTTGTAGTGTACCTATTTAATTAACTAATGTTAAAGTGCTTGGCTGTCTGCAACCGGTATTGCCACCACGCTCCATTTCCTTGGCTTAATGTTCTCAGCAATTCCAAATAAAGCTGAGCTGTGAAAATATATGCTTTGTGCTGCTGAATGTGATCCTCATAATCTCTCGGCAAACACCGAATGCCATCAGAATGTTAATTTCCACTCGCAAGAATCCCCCAGAGAAGCTGCAGCACCCATTACTGCGCAACAGGCTAATATTTAACCAGAAAACACATTACGAATCAGAGACCGAGTCCATATGCAGGATTAACAGAAGCGTAAATAAGAAATAGAACATTAGAATTTAACAGGAAGTCAATCAGACAGCTGCTTTTTGACACACATCTGCTTTCATCACAACAGCTCCCAGCAGCAGTGAAAGAACATTTGCACTCTTGAGATGATTACACGCATCATTATGAGAGAATTTATGAATTTATCAAAGACATTCTTGCAATTTTGGGGGGAGGGGGAAAACACTGGTTCTCTTGCCAGAATCATCCATAATTTTCCAATAGCACTGAAATAATCTGAAGAATGCCATGGGTGATTGAGAGAGGCAACAATATGAGCTCAAGGCCTCAGTGCTTAGATCTGGTGATACTGTGTGTTAGTTGACAGAAACGTCAGTCTGTAAAACATCTGTAAAACCCTCATATTAATCTTTCCGGTTCAGTTATGATTCAATGACAGGACTTTTAACCTTCTTGAGAGTCTTTCTTCTTTTTTCAATCACTTTCACTATCACAGTTAATAGCACTCCAGTCAGGCTATAGTTAGCTCAAATAAAACCATACTTCTTAGCCATTAAATTTATTGGAAAACAATCAAATATGTGAAAGAAAATGTGCATCCTAATCTGCATACTTAATGGCTAGGTAGCTTTGCTGCAGAATTTAGCTTCAACCCTGATCAAACTCACCTAGCTCTCTAAGGCTGTGTCTGAAAGCTTAGGCAGCTGACTTGTTTCCTTGCTGCCCTATGAGGCAATGACTTTGCAGGCAGCGTTTACACACATTTAATTTCAGATAGACTTCAGAGGCAACATAAAGGTTAAAGGATAAAGGATCTACAACAAAAACAGAGAGAGAGAGAGCTTTGGTGATAACTAAGCAAATATTTAATAACATACAATATTAATTTGTTGCTATAAATTAAATTAAACATGGAAAAAGTTGGTCAAAAACACTTTTTTACACAAACTGACCAAATACCGCAACTTTCAGATTCTATTTTGTCTTTTTTAGCTCAACCGATCATATGAAGGTATTTTAGTACTCAGGTTGTGACACTATCTTTGGATTCGGACATGCCTTGTGTTGCCTTATCTCAGTATACTGCCTGTGCACTGTTTCTTTTATCTGACACGCACGCACACACATTTTGGAGTATTTACTAATGAACTGATAAGCTGAATCAGGTGTGTTTGATTAGGGAGACATCTAAAATGTGCAGTGTTGGGGGTTCTCCAGGACCAGAATTGGGAACCACTGGTGTACAGTATGTCATTTGAGACACAGCCATAGACTTTCATTGATTGGAGGGTCAACACCTTGCAACCATATAGGAATGTGCTACAAATCACTCAGAACACATTATAGCAAACACATCTTAACCACCCAAGACCTTCTTAGTCGTGCATGACAAAGCACCATACTTATTAGTGTTTAATGTAGTGTATAGCTCACATTAACCCTGAAAGAAGAGTCAGTATTAATCTGTATGATGGAGTTTGCTGAATGACACTGAAGAGCATGTCAAATGTGCTGATTAAAGCACATTTAAGGCTTGCGTCATGCTTAAAGGGATAGTTCACCATAAATTGAAAATCATTTATTTACCCTCATGTCATTCCAAACTTTTATGACTTTCTTTCTCCTGTGGAACACAAAAAACTGTTTTCTTCCATTCCAGTAAAGTCAACGGGGTCCAAAAGAACACCGAACCCCGATGAATTTCATTATACACTTAAAAATAAGACTCCTAAAGAAACTTTTTGAACTATAGAGAACCTTCTGCACAATGAAAAGATTTAATGGATGTTAAAGGTTCTTCATGGAGCCATAGTTGCCAATAAAGAACCATCATTTTTTAATAAGTATACTCTCAGTATACTCTCACATTAAGTTTAGCTGAACTACATTTTCATTATAATCCCACCAGCTGCTGAGTTAACTGCAACTTAAATGCTATTAAATGCTAGTTTAAAAGTTCATGGATATCTGTCTCTCTGGGGTAAAATACTGTATATACACTTCAAAGCTCCAACCATTCAGTAACGCAACTCGAAGCGAACACAATGAACATTCAGCTGCAGTCATGCTTATGTTTGCAAAGAGCTCATAGTATGAACAACATGTTTTCAGAGGTTAACAGCCAAGGCTGAGATCAGAGCATGCTGTTTGTCAGATAATGACCCTTTGAACCTTCCTTCCATTAGGAAGAGGGGAAGACAGATGTTGTTTTTTGATCTGTGATATTTTCCAGGAGTGTAAATGTACAGTATGGAATGCATGAAACATATGGAGCGTGAAGTATATAGACTGACAGACAGATGTGGCGTATCCAGGCTCCCTCAAGAGTTTATGAATGTCTGGAACACGTATTTCAATTCATATTTTAAAAGATGCACAAGATATAATGAAACCTTTAAATTGTAGTTCCGCTTCCTAAGCATTGTATTACTTATTTATTTCTCCTCAAAGCCACAACAGATCTCCTTCTGTAGGTCAGATAATGAAAGTCTATTATTCAGCATAGTTGTTTGGGTAAATATGTGATTTAATATGATCCAGTATTAATATTCTGAAGACATTTACCATGACTTGAAAACTGTGCTCTGTGAATTTTAATAAATCGGCATGAAACTAAAGACAATTAGACTGCTGTGAATAGAAATGTGAAAAGTTACCTGGGTTTCGCTTACATAATTGTCACAGTACTTTACATAAGACTGTGTGGCTTTAATCCTTTCATTTTGATAATACTGGGAAGAATGTTCATTTTCCATGCTGTATTTAGCACTGGGCTTGCATGGGCTAATTTAAATTCAGAATATGTTTTATTAGCTGTGCTTATGGCTTAAGAATCGTCTGCAGTGCAGAAAGCCATTGTGAATAAACTGGTATAAACTGTTAGTTTGTTGCTCAAATCCTCATTTGCTCTATAAGAGGAGTGTGACTATAGGAAGAAAAGGCGGGAGAGAGGAATTTATATAGCATTCTCATAATGTCCCAACCTATTTAACAGTACTTTAACCGGAAGTGTTGTCACTTTGAATCAGTCTCAGCAATTCCAGCTACAAAATCAACAAAATATGACTCACTTACTGAATTGTTATTTTAATATAGCTATTTTTATTTCTACATGTTACAATATTGTCTTTTTTTCAGGGTTTTACTGATTTTTAAAGTTTACCCGAAGCCTTATGCAATGAAATTGCTTAGTAAAAAAATCACTATTACTGTTAGTTAGAACACCTTAATGTGTGTTTAAAATTTTTTTTTTACAAACACGCAGCTTTTCACTTTACAAGACTTTACAAGTCATGTGGATTACTTGTGGATTATTGTGATGTTTTTATCAGCTGTTTGGACTCTCCTTCTGATGGCACCCATTCACTGCAGAGGATCCACTGGTGAGTGATGTAATGCTAAATTTCTACAAATCTGTTCAGATGAATTAACCAATTCATCCACATCTTGATTGGCCTTGGGATGAGTAAATTTTCAGCAAATTTTCATATTTGGGTAAACTATTCCATTAACTAACAATGAACAATACATTTGTTTCAGTATTTTTTCATCTTTGTTAATAGGTCTCCAGTTGTTAACATTAGTTAACATAAGCAATGAAAAATAATTCTAAACAAATTAATAATCTTAATTAATGTACATTCCAACATTTACTAATACATTATTAAAATCAAAAGTTTTATCTGTTAATATTATTTAATGCAGCTGAGCATGAACTAACAGTTGATAGTCATATTTGTTACTAATGTTAAGTTTAACCAAGAAAACAAAAGTGCAATGAGCAAGTTTTCCTCATATTTTTTCTCTAAAGAGTTTTTGGGGGGATTATACCAGCATGAAAACATTTGGGAACACAAGTTTTTTAGGATAATGAAGCCACATTGCTTTTTTTCATGGGCCTCATGACTTTTCATATGACTTAATCTCTTCCTTTCTAATTTCAATCAGCATTAAACTGCATTACCCACAATTCCAAGCACTCCAATGTGTGCATGTTACAGTTTGCATTGGTACCTGAATGGGACTTTTTTATGCTACATAGATTGCATAACTCTCCTTATAGAAACTATCAGCCCTGCATCCCACCCCAGCACATGTAGCCATGCAACATGAGTAGACTTCCTTACGCTCGCTTAGAAATAGTGAGATCATTCCGTTCACAAGAGTCCCAGAACTTTATCTGATGGATCAAACAATGACAAAAAGGGTTGAAAGTGTGTAGGTACCGACCCTACGTTATTACATGTAGGCGCATTCAATATCAAATATCCCTTTATTTTTGGGACTGCTAATCCCAAATCCCAATCCCAATAAAATTTGGTTTTTTTAAAGAATAAAGCAAGGAAAGGTCAGAGTGCTGGAATTTAAAAGAGAACGAGAGAGAAATTCTGTAGCGTAGAGGTGGGCAACCAAAATCTTATTTCACGGTATGAGAAATTTTATTTCACGATAACAATATATATCTCGATATGGCTATTTTTTTTATTAAAAATAAGAAAAAGAAGCACATTACAAACACAATAGCACATATAAATATAAAATCAACTTTTAATTTATTCAGCTACAGTAGGTTTATTTAACATGTTGTAAGAAATTTTATAGAAATTGAATGAAGTGTATAAATAAAACACACCATAGTCTTCACTGTATCAATCAAACATGAACTGATTCTTATTAAAGATCCAAAAGTGATTCAGTAAAGTGCAGTGAATGATTAACATTAATAATGACAGACAGCAGCAGGTAAATTAAACTGCTGTCCCTTTAAGACCAACTGCACGATCCAAACTGATACAAATCCGGTTTTCACCCGACTATTTACGTTTATTTAACACATAACTGACTGTGTTTACGCGAATACTCCACACGATGGGCATTTTGACATAATTGTGTGCATATTTGACCATTCAAGCACGAAAGAGATCTGTTTTTGGATCACATGCTGTCTGAGAGAGGGGCTTTCAGTGCACGCGCTTTGGCTGCGTGTCAGTCAGCGCGAGTAGTGGATTGAGTTCTTTTTCACTGCTTATTGCGCTTAATAATTTTATCAGACATCATGCAAGTCCCAAATTGGCGATCGCATGCTGTCTGAGAGAGGCGCTTTCTCAGTGTGTGTCCAGACAGCAGCAGGTAAATTAGACTGCTGTCCCTTTAAGACCAACTGCACGATCCAAACTGATACAAATCCGGTTTTCACCCGACTATTTACGTTTATTTAACACATAACCGACTGTGTTTACGCGAATACTCCACACGATGGGCATTTTGACATAATTGTGTGCATATTTGACCATTCAAGCACGAAAGAGATCTGTTTTTGGATCACATGCTGTCTGAGAGAGGGGCTTTCAGTGCGCGCGCTTTGGCTGCGTGTCAGTCAGCGCGAGTAGTGGATTGAGTTCTTTTTCACTGCTTATTGCGCTTAATAATTTTATTAGACATCATGCAAGTCCCAAATTGGCGATCGCATGCTGTCTGAGAGAGGCGCTTTCTCAGTGTGTGTCCGTCAGCGCGAGCACCGCATTGAGTTCTTTTTCACTGCTTATTGCACTTAATAACTATCAATTGCATCCCACTCTTTATTTTCTCATTCATGCATGTTTCCTTGTCACTCCAAGGTGTATATAACTTGTTACGCAGATATATTTGCACACTGCGGAATACACGATATAGCAAAATCTCTAACTATAGACATTTTATTCCGCGGTAACGATATATACCGCCCAGCCCTACTGTAGCGGCAGCATTAGTCTAATGTGCCTGTCTGTGTCCCAGCTATAAGGAGGGGCAATTATGACCTTATCTACAGTAACAGCTTCCTACTGCTAGAAAAACACCTCTTGCCTGGGCTGATTCGTTTTCATAAGGAAAGCAAGTGGCCCACTGTTGGCTCTTTTAATAGCTTGGCTGGTGGTGATTTGTCCAGGAAAGTGCCGGGGCACGTTTATAGAACAACTGAATCGAGCATTGTGAAGTTTGCAAACATGCACCGTATCTGTCCAGGGGCCCTGTAATTGCTTTGTGCTGTCAGGCAGTGTTGTTGCATATTATTTTCCAGATGTTGGTGAAGTCTGCACTGACATTTACATGAGTTTACACTCTTAAAAATAAATATTTCAAAGGCGGATCTCGCAGCGATGCCATAGAACAATTGTTGGTTCCCCAAAGAACAATTTTGTATAGTTTGAAGAACATTATTAATATCTAAAGAACCTTTTTACACTCTCCCTCTTCCTTCGGCTTGCTCACTTTTATCAGGAGTCGCCACAGCGGAGTGATCCGCAAAACCGATTTGGCACGTTTTACACCGGATGCCCTTCCTAAAGAACCTTTTTCCACTATAAAGGGATTTTGTGAAATATAAATGTTTCACGTGTAGCACATAACAGCACAAGTATGGTTCTAATGTAAAAAGCATGAAAATAGATAAAAGTATGCAATTTATATAATTCTGCTGAAGTATTAAAATATAATTTTATGGTTAAAAATCCATTCACACAGCGATAAGAGGATCAAATGATTCAGCAAATGATTGTTGTTGTTCTATAACCTCAAAGCATTGTAGCACATGACTGGGTAAATGTAATATTTTGGATGGCATAAGCCACTTCATAAGCTACCAGAATGAGATACATATGTATAAAAATGTTCAACTATGTATTTACAATTACATCTGTCCCAGTCACACATAGGAATTCCTAAAGTGATTAGTGATATGTATTAATATATATACATACACTATATATATATATATATATATACACACACACACACACACACACACATAAAACATTTACATACACTTTACATATCTGCAAAATGTTAATTATTTTACCAAAATAAGAGGCATCATACAAAATGCATGTTATTTTTTTATTTAGTATTGACCTGAATAAGATATTTCATATAAAATACGTTTACATATAGTCCACAAGAGAATATAGTTAGGACCATGTGATATTTCAGTTTTTCTTTTTTAATAAATCTGCAAAAATGTCAACAATGCATATATATATATATATATATATATATACATATATATATATATATATTTGTTTAACTGTAAGCCAACTTACCATATATACCATGCAATTGTGGTAACACTTTACTTAAAGCCTTCATGTAGGCTGTAATGCATTGTAAAGGGTTATTAAGGGTATAATGCATTGTAATTATTCATAGGTCCGGTTTCACAGACGGGGCTTAGCTTAAGCCAGGACTAGGCCTTAGTTAAATTAAGGTATTTAAGCAGCTTTTACAAAAATGCCTTAGAAGAAAACATTACAGGTGTGCATCTCGAGACAGAACAATGGCACTGACATATTTTAAGATATGTCAGAGCAAGATATTTTCAGTTGAGACAGCTCAAACATCCATTTTAGTCTGGGACTAGCCTTAAGCCTCGTCTGTGAAACTGGAGGATAATGTGCATTGTAATACATTTTATCTTGTTGTAAATAATTATAACCAAATTTAAAAGCAGTAGCAATGACTTGATAAGTGTTATAATGTATTAACTGTTGTTACAATTATTCATGAGATTGTACAATGCATTATAAGGCATAATTAATGCATTAAAACTACTTTTATAATGCATTATACATAAAGGCTTAAAGTAAAGTGTTACCAAAATTGTTATTTTTAATTGCCTACATTTTTCTGTGAAGCACTGTAAAAATATTTTTTAGATGTAAACTGTATAAATTACACAGTACAGAATTATATGTAAAATATTACTGTAAAATATTAGTGAAACATTGTTATTAAAAAGTAGTCCTATTCTCAAAAGGGGCATTCACACAAATTATTTGCACAGACCTTTCTTTAGATTGTATTTAAAACTTTAATATCACTTTTTTATTATTAGTTATGTACATTGAGGTGTGTATGTTAATTTTATGGCATTACTGACATACTTACACTTGTAAAATCCTTAAACTTTCTGTTTATTTCCCATTTCAAAGGTGAAAAACACGTGCTCTCAAACTTTTGGACCCCTATGTAACGTGCGGTTTGCTACCAGTTCTGTAATTACCATGCGTAAAAGCGCAGCGCAATGTCCTCACTTAGGTAGGACCAAGGAGTTTTTGCGCGGCGCTTCGTGTTTATCAGTTAGTTAAGACTTACAATTTAGAAATGCTGCGCCATTGGCTGTGCACCCCTGTGACATCACCGTTGTATTTGTCGCTCTGCTCGTCCTTTCAGTGAGCGCGTGTGGGCGCTGGGCTGGAGAGCAGAGCGCGGATGGAAGCGCTCCACACAGGACTTGAAGTTCTGAATGAACGCGCTTAATTTCTCCACACCATGGGAGACGGTTTACCGTCCGTAAACTACAGCAATGACTCTATACGCGCCACGGTGGATCTTGACTTATCAGAACAGTGGCTCGTGGGCATGGGAATCATCATGGGTCTGATAGTGTTCATCATTGTAGTGGGAAATATACTGGTTATAGTCGCCATAGCGCGGAATCAGAGGCTCCAGACGCTCACCAATGTTTTCATCGTGTCTCTGGCGTGCGCAGACCTCATCATGGGGTTACTGGTAGTGCCATTTGGTGCAGCCTTGGAGGTTAGAGGAGCCTGGATGTATGGATCGTTCTTCTGTGAATTCTGGATATCTGTTGATGTACTTTGCGTCACGGCGAGCATCGAAACCCTGTGCGTAATTGCAATAGACAGATATATCGCCATCATCTCTCCGTTTCGCTATCAAAGTCTTTTAACGAAAGCACGAGCCAAGGTGGTGGTTTGTGGGGTGTGGGCTATATCAGCTCTGGTGTCATTTCCACCCATCCTAATGCACTGGTCCCGGGACAGCGAGGAGACAGCGTGCTATGGCAATCCCGAGTGCTGTGACTTCATCACCAACCGCGCATATGCCATCTCCTCCTCTATTATATCGTTTTACATCCCTTTATTAGTCATGATATTCGTATATGCCAGAGTGTATAGAGAAGCCAAACAACAGATGAACAAAATCAACAAATGTGAGGGAAGGTTCTACAACAATCATGGTACTAATTACAAACCTAACCGAAAACGAACCACCAAGATCCTGGCTTTAAAAGAGCAGAAGGCTCTGAAAACGTTGGGAATAATCATGGGAACGTTCACTCTCTGCTGGCTGCCGTTCTTCATCGTTAACGTGGTGCGGGTGTTTTGCGCACAAATGGTGGATAAGGAGCTCTTCGTGTTTTTGAACTGGCTGGGGTACGTGAACTCCGCCTTCAACCCCATCATATACTGTCGGAGTCCCGACTTCAGGAAAGCCTTCAAGAGGCTGTTGTGTTGTCCTAGGCAGGCGGACCGCAGGCTGCACGTGAGCTCGTGCGATCTGTCGCGCTGCACCGGGGGCTTTGGGAACTCAGTGGAGCAGAGCAAGCTTGGAACGTGGTCGGACTGTAACGGCGCCAGCAGCGACTGCAGTCTGGAGAGGAACGGCAGGATATCCCATTCAGAGTCTCAGCTGTAAAAGTACAACCGTGACTATTTAATCAATATTACACGAGCAGGAGTATTCACATCAGGTAATTACGACCACGCTGAAAGCGTGATATTGCTTGTTCGATAAACAATTAATATGACATCTACGTTTCAAAGAAAAAATGACCAGTCCTACATTTCTTCTTCGTCAACGAAAATAGCACCAGAACAAAAAAAATCAAAGCTTGTTTTTTACTATCGCCAAGCAATGCATATTGCACAAACTAAATATATGGGTGGAGCAGAGCAACATAGATTTCCCCTCCCCCACCCAACGCGTTCTGTAATCACTCCGCTCCAGCGCCACTCCGGGTTTTACTCCCTGCTCCGAGCGATCGTGGATCAAGAAAAAAACACACGCACTCGCTCCGCTTCCACTTCGACCTGCTCCTCCATGAACACGAATAAGCGGAATGATACAAACAGTGAAAAGTCCAAGTGCCGTTATGAATTCAGTACTTTTGGAAAGCAGCTCAGCCAATCGAATTCAAGGACCGGAACTAATTGTCAGAGCCGATCCTCCCTATACGCAAAATACGCAAGCTGCGTAGGGCCCCTGAAACACCAGGGGCCTCCATGCTCTCAAAGATGATTTAATTTTAGTTTAATTTTTGAATTTGGCCAGCGGTTATGAAAACATGAATGATCATTTCTTTTAATGCGGTGCGCTGTCGTCTCTCTTTCTATGTAAAAATGAGTGAAATCATGTAATGTGAATGTCCAGTCTTGCTCAAGACAAAAAAAACGAGTTGAAAGCGTACCGAGCAGCGGAAGAGACACTGTGCCAAATGCGTTTCATTCATTCATAATCGCTCTAACAGTGACACAGTTTTGCGCAGGGCCCCCAGAAGTCTAGAATCGGCACTGCTAACTGTCGTGTAAAATAGATAACACAACCGAAATTTTGCAATGTCGAAACAAACAACCAAAATGAACCCATTTAAATCTAGTTTTCCCAGTTAAATTAGCATAGCCTATATATTTGGAGAAGGCTTTGAAGCAAACTGCTAAACTGAAAATGAAAAGTTTTTTTTTTTGGGCCTGACACTATTGTAACCGATGAGTAACTACAGTCAGATTGCTGTTAGTAAAACCAAACAAGTTACAATGAAGCATTTAATATTTTTACTATTCAACAATTGTGCCGAAAAAGGTAATTCAAGGCTACATGCATACATTTCTGTTTTAATTAATGTAACAATTAGTTGTTCAAAATTATATGTTTGGGCATGTTTACATCTATTGATATAATTCAAATGAGACTTTTTTTTAAAAATGCATTAATAATAGACTCATTAAATATTATATTTATCATATATGCAGAGGGGCAAACTGAAATTAAACAGCTCTGATCATGTGACTGTTTAAGCCAGCTGTTTAAAAATGATCACATTAAGTCAAGACCTTCATATATTGTTGAAAAGTTTTTGTAAAATACAGACACGAAAATAAAACCTTTTTAGATCCCACATTCTCAAAAGCAAATGCTAGTCACAAATGTTAATGTGGGATTAAATGAGTTCAAAACATTCACAAGAGTTGAATTGCAAAAACTGAAATCTTTTTAAATACAAACCATTCAGTATTTAGCAGTAATAAATGTCAGTTTGGACTGACTGAAGCAGTGGTGTGTTGAAACAGTGTTTTTCATTCTTCATAGCAATGTTTTCAGGCTTTGAGCCTTTACATTGTTTATTGGAATGTTTTATTCTTGAATGTGTGTGATATTAAATCTTGTTTTACCTCATACCTGTATAATGTGCAAATTGTACGAGGAAATTGTTTATATTAAACAAATGTTAAAATGTACAGTATTTATTTGATGCATTGTACAGCATATATGAAAAAGCGTGGCAATGTGATGAAATAATGTTAAATAAACTTGTGATTTGCACCTTATTTGTGTCAAATGTGAGCTGCATGGGGCAATGAGCTTCTTGCATTTTCCATTCATTTCAAATTTCTACCAGTTATATGTGTTACTAGATTGATTTATCTGTAGACATATTTTTGGGCAGGTTTTGTTATGAATCTATTGTCCCGAACTTCACATTTTTACAGAAATAATTTATGTACCAGTGCCTAATGTAAAGTATTGTACAAGATTTATCATGTTGACATCAAGTTGGCTAGCGTGCAATAAAATGTGATATTGTGAAAAGGCACATTGCTTTTTTTAATTACTTTATAATTTGTCATGAAGATCATCGCCATCTGTTGGGATTTCAGTTTGTTGTTTGTTTTTTTCATGGCAAAATGTTTCAGACGTACTTACTGAAATGAGGGAACAATTTTATGCCAGCAGATCTTTAACTATTTTATCTAAACAGTTGCGGATAACATCTCTATGTGAATTATTCTCATCTGCAGTTGATTGAAAGTAAAAAACAGTCCTTTTCAACATGGCTAATGTCTACCAAAGGCCTCCCATTAGAGCTTGCCTTAAATATTTATGCGCTGACCTCATTTAGTTTGATCTGATTGCTGTACTTGCATCACTGTTGGGTTTTCCACCGTTTCAGACCTGAATTGGACTGTAAAAATAACATGGCACGGCGTCATTTCACATGTGCAAACAAACAGTATGTGTTGAGGTGCAGAGTGTGTGTCCCTTGGTTCTTAAGATTCACATAACAATGTGAACACAAATTCTCCTAATGGTATCATTTTCCGCATCATTGGAGTGTTAGCAAGGGCTTTAGGAAAATATGGAAATTCAAATTTTCTGCAGTTCAACTTTCCTTATGCCTTCCATAAATAACATGCATGCAAGTAAAAAAAAAAAAAAAAAGCAATTAAGGGTATTTGTTAAAAGTGAAGTCCAGCTTAAATCATTTTACAGCTCAGTGCATCACAGTTAACACTGATGAACAATATGATGCAATTATGTGGTAAATTATTTCAATATATTGGTTAGTGTGATTTCCTGGTTTCCTTCCACTGGTCTGTGCTGGTGTTAGCTACTGGCACACTGACAAACAATGTTTGGCAGCCAAAAGTTTAGAAGATTTTTGAATGTTTTTGAAAGAAATCTCTTATGCTCATTAAAGCTGCATTTATTTGATTAAAATACAGTAAAACTAGTAACATTGTGAAACATTATTACAATTTAAAATAACTGTTTTCTAGTTTAATATATTTTCAAATGTAATTTATTCCTGTGATGGCAAAGCTGAATTTTCAGCATCATTCAGGATCATTACATGATCCTTCAGAAATCATTCTAATATGCTGATATAGTGCTGTGGAAACATTTATTATCATTATCAATGTTGAAACCAGTTGTGCTGCTTCATATTTTTTTCTGGAAACCGTGATGCAATTTTTATTCAGGATTTTTTGATGAATAGAAAGTTCAAAAGAACAGCGTTTATTTGACATCGAAAATTGTAACATTATAAAAGTTATTAAATTAATGCATCTTTGCTGAATAAAAGCAAATTCCTATTTTCTTGTAAATGCAATGTACCCAAACTTTAAAATGGTAATGTATCGCGGTTTCCTCAAAAACATTAAGCAGTAGATCTACTTTCAACATTGATAATAAAAAGAAATGTTACTTGAGCATCAAATCAGCATATTAGAATGATTTCTGAAAGATCAAGTGACACTGAAGACTGGAGAAATGGCTGAAGATTTAGCTTCGACATCACAGGAATAAATTACATTTTAAAATATATTAAATTGCATTTATATTTATAATATATTGTTTATAATATAATTATACTTTTCCTTATTTAAAAAATGACCTTTATACAAAAACAGTTTGAGGCCCTGTTTTGTATCATTTCATTCATTATAGAAAAATCAGATATAACCAGATGTCAAATGCCTAGTGCTTCGAAAAAAAAGCTTTTAGATAATACATTTTATTTGAACTACCAGTTGTGTGCTATTAATTACAAGAGGTTGGATGCTTTAAAATGCATTACTGCTCTGAGCTATCCCCAGAGCCCTCTCACATTTAAAACCGCCTCAGGTTTGCAGAATACAATATGTTCGTATCGCTTCGGCTAATGAACCTTATTTAAAGGGGTCATATGATGTTGTTAAAAAGAACATTATTTTGTGTATTTGGTGTAATTAAATGTGTTTATGCGGTTTAAGGTTAAAAAACACATTATTTTCCACATACTGTACATTATTGTTTCTCCTCTATGCCCCGCCTTTCTGAAACACGTCGATTTTTACAAAGCTCATCGTTCTGAAAAGCGAGGTGTGCTGTGATTGGCCAGCTATCCAGTGCGCTGTGATTGGCCGAATACCTCAAGCGTGTGATGGAAATGTTACGCCCCTTACCATATTGTGATGATGCCCTGTCCGGCCGGAGCGATGATTCAAAAACATGAAAACCCATTATAAACGAGGCATTCGTTGCATCCAGTGCGGACATAATTACTGATTAATGACTTATACTGTCTTTTTACTTCTTTATGCACTAAGAGCTTGTAACACTTCATATGACCCCTTTAAATGTGATTACCTGTGCTAATACAACAGTACGGTGGCCGAGAAGTGCAAAGCAAATCACAATTCTGAAAACAAAATAAATTACAAACGCAAATGCAAGTCTAAAAAACAAAATAACAATTCAGAAAGCACAACAACAATTCAGAAAACATTATAACAAGTCAGAAAACACAATGACAATTTCGAAAACAAAATAACAAGTCAGAAAGCACAACGACAAATCGAAAACAAATTAACAAGTCAGAAAACACAACGACAACTCAGACAAACCGGAAAAGGTAGATATAGTTTGAGACAGCGCCATTGGTTTGGGATTACTCACCGCTGACTGGATGACACATCTGTCAATCAAAAAATACGGGGTGTCTATTTAAATTTATTTAAAAGTGACTGTAAAACATCAGCTCCAGTGGCGCAGTTGGAAAAGTGCATGTCATTGGCTTTTTGACGGGATCCCGGGTTCGATCCCACCTTTTGCCGAGCTTTTTTCTCCCTTTTGAAATCCCGTATTAGCAATGGATTCTATTTACACTAAGTGAAAATAGCAGTATTTTTAGAAATATGCTATTTACACTAAGTGCAAAAACCTATTTACACTATGTTAAAATAGCAGGATTTCTACTATCAAGTATACTACTTGTTGCAAATAGTGGCAATTATCTGCACTTCAGTATTGTAGTTCCTGCTATTTTAACAGTGTAAATAGGTATTTGCACTTAGTGCAAGTAGCATATTACTAAAAAATACTGCTATTTTCACTTAGTGTAAACAGAATTTATTGCTAATACGAGATTTGAAAAGGGAGAAAAAAAAAAGTTGGTCCTGGGTCGATCGCGTCAAAGCCAAGGGCAAGTGCTTATCCATCTGCACCACTGGAGCAGATAACTCACAGCCACTTTTAACTAAATGTAAATATACACCCCGTATTTTTTATTCCATAGTAAGGGCAATTCATACAATACATTTAAACTGAGCTACTTTAATACCATCTCTGAACTTTCTACCAGCACTCTGCTGTTCCTCGGCTGGTTCTTCTCTGTATACGTTGACTGACAGATGTCTCGTCCAGTCAGCGGTGAGTAATTCCAAACCAATGGCGCTGTCTCAAACTATACCTAACTCTTCCGGTTTGTCTGAGTTGTCGTTGTGTTTTCTGACTTGTTAATTTGTTTTCGGATTTGTCGTTGTGCTTTCTTACTTGTTATTTTGTTTTCGAATTTGTCATTGTGTTTTCTGAATTGTTGTTGTGCTTTCTGAATTGTTATTTTGTTTTTTAGACTTGCATTTGCGTTTGTAATTTGTTATTTTGTTTTCAGAATTGTGATCTGCTTTGCACTTCACGGCCACCGTACAACAGAGCAGCATTTCACAACAACAACACTGCCCACATCATGAATACGCTCCTGGCTGCATGTCACCTTGATATTAGTAACCATTTGCTTGGCAGGAATATGTACCTGGACAGACGTGACAGACGAGGGCCCTTGTGTTGAAACAAATGCTGCACATGTGATTGGGCTTTGGTTTCTTTATCAGCATTGAATCTGCTTCATTAATCAGAAAGATTATTCTTAGTTTATCATTCTCTGATGACTCTTTACATAATGACCCAATATGGGCCTGCTTTTATTTGCTTGGAGGCTCAAATGCTGCTGTGCTCAAATCAGGAGAATCGCACTGAAACGCACATTGACCAGTAAGTAGACAGGATTAGCTCACTGTGATCAGTGAACGGTGCATTTGCTTACATCAAAAACGTTAAGTGTCTATTAATAGCAGTTGGTGGGCAAGTTCAAAAAGTTTTCTGAGCTTTGACTGCCATTACACATCTTTCGTTCAGTTAAGGGTCACTTGGTCACGTTGTTTTATGTCAGCCAATGGCTGCCAAGGGCACATCATGGAGATAAAACACTAATCTTTTCCCTCTCAAGTTGGCCAACAGCTTACATGGTTAATACTAAAACGTAATTGCCTCATGAGGTGTTGAGAGAATGGCATCCACTTATTTATACCTGTGCACGCCTGGCTGCCATCCATTCATTCCAGTGTCGTAGTTTCCATTCAACACCTTTTCTGAAGGGCGCTTTCGGGTCACTTTATCCACACTCAGAGTTTAGATTTATGACACTAAACTGGCAGGGGTGCAGAATTCGGCACAACACCGGTGTTGTGCCCAGTTCTGACCGCCCACCACCACCCTGCCCGTCCGCCAGATTATTACTCCCCCTAGGCTTGGTAGGTTTAGGAGTAGGTGTGGGGGAGGGGTTAGGATTAGGCAATCAGGTAGAGACTCAGGCAATCAGGTAGTCAATTGGCAGGGGGTCGAAATTGGGCTTTTTTTTTTACTTCGTCACCAGAATGAAAACCAGAAGAAAACATGACCATTAAACGACTTAAATAAAATATAATCTTAAATAAAATAAAACAAAATAAAATAAAAAAGCAAGGAAACTCGAAAGAGAACGGACATCCTGTAAAACCGCTGGAGGGTTAAATAACTCAGCCTATATAATACACATAAACGTAATATTACAATTAAGTACTTACATCTTTTAAAATGTCAAGTGCAGGTGAATTTACGTATGAATTAACGTTTCACGTGACCTAATATGTAAATCACGTTGTGAATACGCACTCCGTAATAACTCACTGAATTGCGTAAAATATACAAATAAATAAATAAAATAATAATACATTGTTAGTATTCTCATTAAAATATTACTTCAGGAGTAAATACATGCATAGCTAGTGTTTGAATTTTAATTTTGCAACGTTTAATTTTCTACTCAACAAAAACGTTATTTTCGTTTGGCAAATTAGACGCAATATAAAATGACGTGCCATGACGACTCTGATATGACAACATATTTACTAAATTAAAAGTGTTTTCAGCAAAAGACAAAGAAAAAAAAAACATGAACGTGACATGAAACATTATGTAATTTGGCCGAGTAATATTGTCCCGTTTAGTGCCTTTTAGGTTCGGTCAGATAAAGACATTTTAATGGGGGAAAAAAATGCTATTTTCTAAAAATAAGAATTTGAATCTGATTAAATTTACGTAGAGATATATTTGCAAAACCTGTGGGCAGACAACCTCACACTAAAACCGCTGGAGGGTTAAATAACTCAGCCTATATAATACACATAAACGTAATATTACAATTAAGTACTTACATCTTTTAAAATGTCAAGTGCAGGTGAATTTACGTATGAATTAACGTTTCACGTGACCTAATATGTAAATCACGTTGTGAATAAGCACTCCGTAATAACTCACTGAATCGCGTAAAATATACAAATAAATAAATAAAATAATAATACATTGTTAGTATTCTCATTAAAATATTACTTCAGGAGTAAATACATGCATAGCTAGTGTTTGAATTTAAATTTTGCAACGTTTAATTTTCTACTCAACAAAAACGTTATTTTCGTTTGGCAAATTAGACGCAATATAAAATGACGTGCCATGACGACTCTGATATGACAAAATATTTACTAAATTAAAAGTGTTTTCAGCAAAAGACAAAGAAAAAAAAAACATGAACGTGACATGAAACATTATGTAATTTGGCCGAGTAATATTGTCCCGTTTAGTGCTTTTTAGGTTCGGTCAGATAAAGACATTTTAATGGGGGAAAAAAATGCTATTTTCTAAAAATAAGAATTTGAATCTGATTAAATTTACGTAGAGATATATTTGCAAAACCTGTGGGCAGACAACCTCACAAACATTCATGTTGCTCACGACAAGGCCTCGCAGATTGAAGCACTGAACGAGGCTCATGAATTCTCTGCGGGTTTCAAGGTTGATAAAAGTCTCAGAGCAAGTTATCTTGAAGTGCTAAAAATAGGCGCTGATTTGAGTTTACGCAATGGCTCTTTGCCATTTACAGAATGTTTTAACCTGCCATCTCTCAAAACCTCCAGCGGACTCTGAAATGCCACACAGGTGAGATGAATTTAAAGCAAGGAGGGTACAAGTGTCCAATATAAAAGACAGAGGAGTAGAGGAAGAGTTGCAGAGTTTAAGTTTTAAAAGTTGAGCTGTTTGCAAAATGATATTGCTGTACATGTAGGTTTCTTCAGATGGTAAAAAAACTTGTGTGCATTTCATGTAGACAGAGCTTCTGTTTGATAAACACATTCAGCCATTTGTGTAAATACGTCTATTATTAGTGCAGGTTGAAGCCAACAGGAAACGCACCACCTAAATTACATTTCTAAAGTGAGTTTCCAGTACTCAGTGTAATGCGGCAGTTTGCCTAAAATATCAGTTAATTGGGGTAGATGCAATGTGCATTCGAAAAAGTAGTTTACGTTATTATTACTACTAGTTTTGTAATAAAATTCTGAGAGCTTTTCTTTATGTTAAACAGCCCAATATCAGTGCTCTGTTGTTTCGGTTTCTGTGTGTTTTGTGGGAAAGAGGAACAAAAAGTCAAGGCCCAGTACACAGAAACTGCTGGTTTTGGACATCACCTGCTACTGTTACATAATGTTACTTACAGCAATGCAGGTAAAATTGGTCGGGGGAGACACATGGTTTATGCACTCACACACCCAGTGAGTGACCTCTGACCCATAAGTCTTGTAAGTCACTGAAAATGGGCAGCAATGCTGACAGGGCTGCAGACAACAGGAAAAATGCAAGAGTAAATGGAGTAATAAAATGCAACCATTTAATCGAGAACAGTTATGGTGGCAAAAATATAGTTGGTTTTATTAAGGAGGAGAAAACAACCCTCCTACAGTGTATCATTCACTGTTGATATGCATGAAACCAGAATTCTGCTAGATTATAAAAGCATCTATAAATGATATAATTCAAAAATAAATAAAATAGAAATAAATGCAAGATACCTAAATATTTAAATATTTAAAAGTAATAAAAAATAATATAAATATAATCATATCTAAATATAATGTAAAAGTAGCAAAGTAGTAGAAAATAAATTAGATATTTGTAATGAAATAATACAAATTATAATAAAATATTATAGCTAAAAAAATTAATATATTTTTATATAGGAAAAAGATGAAACATTTAAAACAAATGAAAATGACTTCCAATTATAATATTTTCATTTTTAATCCCCTTTAAACTTCTTATATACAGTAGACTCCAGAAGTTTAAAAACACTGGACCATTGTACAATATATCTACACATTTATAATCAGTTTCACTCACTATACAATCAAGCAGAGCACAAATGACCGACCAGAAACAGAATCAACACGATTTTTTTCTTTTTCTCATCATTTCCAATTCACCATTCACAAACATACATACATACTCCAAGAGATCTTTCTTATATTTTGAGACATTAAATAAATTATGAATGTAAAGTACACTGAAATTATCAACAGATCAGAGAGTCTTCATTTAGCTATTAAGGGCTCCGTGTAAATGCTTATTTTTCTGCTAGCATTGCATAATTTCCTTCATTCAGCGTTTTTCTGGAATGTCTGCAATGTGTTTGTGATTTGGGAGTGCGGAGAGCTACAGCACAGGCTCTCAGTGTTAGAACAGCTAATATGACCTTGACACGCTTATATTGCAGTATGTCAAGTTATTATAAATCCTTTATCACATGGGCATGATTTTACTTTCAATAGCGGCTCAAACGTGAGAAAACCCAGAAGACTGAGAATGGCACTAAATTGGATTGCAAACCGGCTGAGATCTGCCAATCATCACACATCTGCCTTATAAGCTTTAAAGGTGAACGTAAAAAAATCCATCAGCAGCATCCCACAGGGCGATCCTTCTTCATGCACCACTGCAAGAAGGGACGGAAGGAGAAGCAGACCAGTGATGCCTCAGGTAGTCGCAATTAATCGGCTGGAATGGATTCAACTCTGCACAATGTTGTGTACCATATGGTTACATTACCACGGAATTGGTTGCTAACGGGAGTCTCAGATGGGACGCTGGCCGGGGCAATTACGGGTCAGTTGAACAAACAAAGAGGGGGGGTTAAAATTGCACTATTCCCTTAATATTTATAATGTCTCCATTTAACAGGGATTTTACACTCTACGTTTCTTTGGGGAGCATCGGGCTCTTCAAAAGCAGCATCAGAATGTCATACACAAAAAAAATATTAATTAAAAAAAAAGCTGAACACAAAAATAAAAATAATTACAAGGTTAAGCAGAGGTAGAAAAGCAGAAGGGGGGGGGGATAACAATATGATTTAATTACAACTTAATCCAGACAGAATGAACCGCAAGCTCCCTTAAGACTAGCCCTAGATGTATCAATTTCTGAGATGTAGTTATTCATTCAAATGAATGACAGAGCAAGAGCTGTGTTTTTGGCATGGCCCCTCTCGCCTAAGTGCTTTGCAAGAGATAATGCTATCCGGGTGTAGCGGTAACCTAGCAGCAGCTCGAACAGGGAATGTTGCCCACACTCCTGGGTCAGAGCGTGTGGGATTAGTCCTTCTCATTACATAATACATTCATTAATTGGCACGTTTGCATGAGGGGGAAATGAGAGCGATGAGGAGCGGCCATTAACCTGCGGTGCAATGAATAAAGAAAAAGCCTCTGAAAGCCTCTAAAGAGCTGCAGAATCCACGGGTCTCCATTAGTCCAGCACATTTTGTTCTTCAAAAGAACATGGGGTCACATTTATGAGAATAGTCATTCATCTACCCAACTTCATACACCAGGTCGTTGGATTTAGGACTGCAGTTCTGCTCTGAACCTGATGAACTGAGTCATCAAGACACAGGTGAGGCGGGACGGCGAAGAGAGGACAGTTGGACGTTGGGCACAATGTGAAGAAAAGTGGGCACAGGTTCTTGGTAAACTCTTTGCGTTCCAGTCATTTGTCCCGTAAGTTTCCTTAGCGCAGTTCAGTCCTTATTTTGAACTGTGCCTCCAGTGTATAAAACAGACTGAACTTGTCTGATGAGAAGAGCACTATTTTGATCCCAAACAAAGTAAATCGTTTCGTAACGGGCTCAGTTGTACAGTGTGTGCCATTTATTGTAACATCCTTCCCCTCGACTGACTTCACTTCCTTCCGGCTATGTCATCCGGCACCCTTTGCTGTTTAATTAGTCGTTCGATCTCCGAACCCAGCGTTTGGAGATTCTCCTGTAGCGACAGAAACAAATCAGACAGCTGTGAGGACTAATGCTATTATTTTCACTGCCATTCAATTCACTCAATATGGCAGATGCTGAAAACAGTGAGCATCACAAAACCTCTCATTCACACAGAGACGTATTAGCGACAAGCACTGACTGACTGTTGTTTTGTCTATTTCTGCTGTGTGTGATAGGCTGTTAGATTAATCCACATTGAGTAAAAAGGTCCAGGGTTTATCATCATCAACATAAACTTTATCACAATTCTTGATATGATACAGTTTTTCGCCCAGTGTATACGAGCATATAAGTGGTTTTGAAACTAACAGACATGCCCTACAAGCCATGAAACTCCCATTTTGATTTCATGGGATGGATGATGTGGATGTGGATGGTGACTTATACCTTCAGTGTGATGTTTTTGAGCAGGGTGTCCTCTAGCACAGCCTGGAGTTTGCGGTTGATTTCCAGTGAGAGGTCGAGAGTGAGGCCGCTATCGGCAGGGTGGGAGGTGTACAACGACGCCATGATACCTCCCCTCCGGCTCAGGTGGGCTTTGTTAAAATCCGAGGCTTCTGAAGACAGTGCTCCAGACTCTTCTCGAAGCACGTAACTTTGGATAATCCTACAGGAAATGTTTTAAAACAAAGTTTTAATTGCATTATGCGTTGAATAGCATATATGTAAATGCACACACAGCAATTTTAAGTGTCAATGAAATCTCAAGGATGAGGGCCATTGTCACACCATAACCCTCAGCTAGGAGGTAAAAGGTGACATTACTAACAAACCCAGAGACAGAGGGGGGAAAGACGGCAGCCTTTAGGACCCCATTAGCGGTATCCACCTCATCAGTGTCTCTCTCTTTCACTCTAGATGATAAAAGACATAATTCAGCTTTAAGTGCTTCAATTTGAACCACAGTGGCGAGCAGATGGAAATCTTAAGTAATTATCATCTCCATTCACTATTGTTGTCCATTTAATATGGTGGAATGGAAAAGGGAGAAAGAAAAAAAAACAACCTGTGTGGTTTTCTATAAAGGATGATGTAGTGATCTTTTAGTCTCCAGGAAAGAGTTCTCTCTTTAGCCACCGCTATTTCAAATCTATTTTCTCTGCAGTGACGCATGGCCCAAATAAAGACAGAATTCGATTCTAATGGTTTCTTCAGACCAATGCTCGAGACAAATACATTAGAGGACATGAGGCTAAAGGTTTCTGCCTAAGAACAAAACAAAAAAAAACTAAAGTGCTTTCTGAATTGATGAATTCACTTTCATTTCACTGTCTGAATCGGAAATGAACACACTAGGGCATCTATCAAATAAACTTTTTTTTTTTTTAATCCTGATTACTCAAAATGTCTCAAAGCGGTTATTTATCAGAGTGACGGGAAGGAAAACGGGGAAAGTTTGCATATGCTTCGCAAATAAAGTCTCTGTGATGTGCTGATGCTACAAAGGATGAACACCCACACATATACGTACACATATAAAAATGAATAACTTACCTCACTAATATGGGGTCCAAGTGGACCCCAGCTCCATAATGGTAGTATTTAACAAAACAAAACACAAAGAAATTAAAAAGTTAACTAAACATGCACGCACACCCATACATTGTTTAACTGGAATTCATTGTAACCTGCCCCTTTTTCCACCACAATATAGTAGTAATCCACTGCCATTCTAACTTTTTATTGGTTTTTATTATATAGGAAAGTGGAGAACTGACAGTAAACTTGAGAGGGGCTTTAAATATGAGACAGCAAAATGCACGAACAAAACTAAAAAGTGTGTATTTCGATTTGTGGGGTGATATCGTGGAATAGATTAAACGGATATATCAAAGAAAGTGTTAATATGTTGCAATTTAAAAGAAGGTATAAAATATTTATTTTTGATAAATACAGAAGTGGGGGGTGAGAGTGAGAATTTCAACATTGTTGTTAATGCTGCTTGATTTTGTTTCTGTTTGTCTTCTTTATCTTAATAGATAGATAAAGTAGGACATCATTTGGAGTAGTATTTCTGTATTATTCAAAATGGTATGTCTGATTTATTATGGCCGATTGTGATTTGGTATCGGTAATTACTGAGGGTAGGATTTAATAAGCCTAGGGCTTCTACCTACCCTTTTTTATTTCGAACAGGTTGAATATATGTTAAAAATATATTGTTTTTTTGTTTATTGGGACTCATTTGTATATTTATTATGTGCTTTTTTCTTTTGTATTTTTAATAGTTCAAAATAAAATAAATTGTACAAAAAAAAAAACAAAAAAAAACTTGAGGGAAAGAGGGGGGGGAATTGGATCGGGACATGACCCAGGCTGGACAACAGATACTACACTATGTGCCACAGCTCTGACACCACTCTGACATTTGATTTTGATTTGCAGATCTGTTTCAGTTTCAGCTTAAGCGCAGTGGCATGGCCTGATTCTCACAGCCTAGATGCTGAAAAACTGAAAGATAGACAGCAGGAATACCAGGAGAGTGTGGAAAAACAGACACGAGACATAGGGCGAAATAAAGAGAGTTGGGATTTGACAGTCTGTTTGTACATGTGAATTCTAAGCTTGTCTTCATTCAAGAAATCAAAAGACAAAATGTGAATCTTTGTTTATTTCATGAGGATTGTGAGTTTCCAGCACTACAGCTGAAGCATGAGTAAAGATGAGAGCTCATATCAAAGATCATATCAAATCAAAGCTAATATCAAAGATAAATCTAGACAGCGTATTCCTGTTTCAATCAAGACGAAAAAGTGTTGATCAAAAGATGCCCATATCAGTTACCAGCCTTTCCAGTCATTTCATAAAATAATACAATCTCAAACTACATTATTAAAGTTTCTGAAAATTATGCTTTTCTGTGCAAAACTGCCACAATGTTGGCATTCACCTGACATTATTTCTATGATTTTCATTGTTCTGATGATATTCTGGCCCTTCGATATCACTGGAGTCCCCAGGGAAGCCACGTCAATCCGAGGAGTTCAGAGTCTGAACATTCAATAATTTTTTTCCCACACATTTCATCATCCGCTGGACAAAAATCTCAAAAAGTAATAGCATACCACTCCACACCAAGCCATATGATTTGTTCATGCTCAAGTTTAAGTTAGGCAATTTTAGCAATCACCACTAAATATAGCAACGATTTATGCACCATTCCAATAATAATTAATCATATGCAAATCCAACGGCACTTAGTACCAATTCCAGAACATCAGCGATTTCCTCTAACCGCCCTTGATGAGAGGCGCAGTGAGCATACTTAGGTTTATCTCTTTAGAGATAAATGGAAATCCTCAGCTAGGTGTAGTCACGCTGTTAAATCAAGGAAACCTTATTAAATCAACCTCAGTTTTATGCTGTAATCAATTTCCACTGAGCCTTGAATGAAGGGTAGGATTTAATAAGCCTAGGGCTTCTACCTACCCTTTTTTATTTCGAACAGGTTGAATATATGTTAAAAATATATTGTTTTTTGTTTATTGGGACTCATTTGTATATTTATTATGTGTTTTTTTCTTTTGTATTTTTAATAGTTAGGGCTTCTACCTACCCTTTTTTATTTCGAACAGGTTGAATATATGTTAAAAATATATTGTTTTTTTGTTTATTGGGACTCATTTGTATATTTATTATGTGCTTTTTTCTTTTGTATTTTTAATAGTTCAAAATAAAATAAATTGTACAAAAAAAAAAACAAAAAAAAACTTGAGGGAAAGAGGGGGGGGAATTGGATCGGGACATGACCCAGGCTGGACAACAGATACTACACTATGTGCCACAGCTCTGACACCACTCTGACATTTGATTTTGATTTGCAGATCTGTTTCAGTTTCAGCTTAAGCGCAGTGGCATGGCCTGATTCTCACAGCCTAGATGCTGAAAAACTGAAAGATAGACAGCAGGAATACCAGGAGAGTGTGGAAAAACAGACACGAGACATAGGGCGAAATAAAGAGAGTTGGGATTTGACAGTCTGTTTGTACATGTGAATTCTAAGCTTGTCTTCATTCAAGAAATCAAAAGACAAAATGTGAATCTTTGTTTATTTCATGAGGATTGTGAGTTTCCAGCACTACAGCTGAAGCATGAGTAAAGATGAGAGCTCATATCAAAGATCATATCAAATCAAAGCTAATATCAAAGATAAATCTAGACAGCGTATTCCTGTTTCAATCAAGACGAAAAAGTGTTGATCAAAAGATGCCCATATCAGTTACCAGCCTTTCCAGTCATTTCATAAAATAATACAATCTCAAACTACATTATTAAAGTTTCTGAAAATTATGCTTTTCTGTGCAAAACTGCCACAATGTTGGCATTCACCTGACATTATTTCTATGATTTTCATTGTTCTGATGATATTCTGGCCCTTCGATATCACTGGAGTCCCCAGGGAAGCCACGTCAATCCGAGGAGTTCAGAGTCTGAACATTCAATAATTTTTTCCCACACATTTCATCATCCGCTGGACAAAAATCTCAAAAAGTAATAGCATACCACTCCACACCAAGCCATATGATTTGTTCATGCTCAAGTTTAAGTTAGGCAATTTTAGCAATCACCACTAAATATAGCAACGACTTATGCACCATTCCAATAATAATTAATCATATGCAAATCCAACGGCACTTAGTACCAATTCCAGAACATCAGCGAATTCCTCTAACCGCCCTTGATGAGAGGCGCAGTGAGCATACTTAGGTTTATCTCTTTAGAGATAAATGGAAATCCTCATCTAGGTGTATTCACAATGTTAAATCAAGGAAGCATTATTAAATCAACCTCAGTTTTATGCTGTAATCAATTTCCACTGAGCCTTGAATGATATTCCAGCCAGATCTAACCTTGCCGTGTGTCAAAGAATCACTCGAACGGCAACAGTCGATAAACACTGGGAAACATTCCACTGCTTGGCGAATTTGGACTTAGCTCAGCTGCATGTAATGGCTAAAGATCAGCTAAGGAGGCTAAATTAAACCTGACTTCAATGGGATGTGTCTTTGATTAGAACTAATGAATGTGGGTTAGTGCAGGTAGACCGATTCAAGGCCTATCATTACTCAAGTGACAGGAAAGGGACAGACATTTATGTCCAGAGCGGTGGCGGCAACCCAACTCGCAGCCTTCTGCGGCATATTAAATTATTTATCTCATCCAAAGACAAAAACAAAGTGCTCTCGTTCTCTAAGACCATTCACTTTGTTTAGCAAAAAGATGCTTTTTTTCCTGTGGTGAAATGGGCATAGGCAGCCTGATTCCTCGTGTATGAAGGTGCGTATGAATATGTATCAGGCATCATTAGCAATCTCGGTGATGCATCAATCCCGCAAGAAATATCACTGCCAAGACCTCTCTGTCACACACTCAGTGTGTGTGTGTGTGTGTGTGAAAGAAAAAGATGAATGTCTGCCAGATTTCCTTTTGTAATGAAAGTCAGACAAGATACAAGCCTTGGTCCGGAAGCTCTAGACAAATAAATAAAGGGAAAAAAGCCCAACAAAAGAAAAATAAGAGAAAGAGAGGATGCAAGAGAAGGACAATGACCTGCCAAATGCAACCAGACGGAAAGGAGAGGCAGCACTGATTCTCCAAACCATGAGCTCAGAGCTACTCTATAGTGGCAACAGAAATGTTTGGACACTTAAAATTGCTTGAATATAACAGTGTTAAATATTAAACAAACTACATGCCAAACTTGTGTTTTAATTAATGGGTTTGGCTATTCCTGTATTTTTGTGAGGGCAAATTTGTGCTATATTCATTTAAAAATAATGCCACATTTTGATATTTTATTAGACATTCATACATTTTCCAGTGTAGCATAAGTGCCCAAATGCTTTCTGGTGCCACTGTATCCCTCTACATTATTAATTTTCAATTAAACTCATGGCTTCTATTTGGTGTCCTTCATCACAACTTTGGGTACATAAGAATATATATATATATATATATATCTCTCTCTCAACGTCACGAAGGCAGCTTCAAGCTCATTTGTAAATGTCAAATTAAGCTTTGGGATGGGAGCAAAGGAGCTTTTCTCCGTCGTCTTTTACCTTCCACTCGGTCTTCGCTCTCACTCACTTTGTCTTTTTCCTGATCTCCTCCACCAACTGCTTAATGTGGTCCTCCATGAATTCAATCTTCTCGTTCTTACGAGCGTGTGCTTTCTGCAACCGCACAATGCGATCCACCAGCACAGCTTTGTCCACCTCAGGAAAGCTATCCACCACTACCACTGATGAACCGGACTGATTCTCTGGAGAGCGATCATCCATACTGCTGCCCCGTGCATTTAAAGAGCCTGAAAAACATTGTGCAGCTACAGTCACACTATAAGAGCAATATTACAAACAACAAAGAAAAGAATATTGGCACTAAGATTAGAAGAACTTTCTAGGTTAAGATTTATGCTGCAAATGCTGCTAGTAACAATGATCACCACAGAAATTAATTTTGACTAGTGTCTCAAAAATTGCAGGTTACAGTAACACACTTACAAGAAAGTAAACCAGGTCAGCATTCCAGAGGGTTTAAATGCATAAATATTAAGATTAGATTTGTGTTAAAGCATTTACATTTTTTTTTTTTTGTAAAACTTCACAGTATTTTAGTTTTATACATACCTAAAGTGTCCATTATTAAGTGGAACTACTTTTCTATATGTTGAAAGACTGGATATAACTACATATCCATTGTAAGTGTGATACTATACTTTTAATTTGTGCTTTTTTTGGATTGTCAGATTCAGACAGTGAAATGATGTTGATGTAACTTAATCTGTACTGACCCAGAAACATTACATACATACATACATATTTCATACATATTTCTCACACACACACAGTCTTTTATGCTCACCAAAGCTGCATTTTTTAACATAAACTGTAAAAAAACGTAATATCATAAAATATTATTACAGTTTAAAATAACACTTTTCTATTTGAATATATGTGGACCTTCATAATAACTTACGTAACTTATTCATAGTTAGCTCTTTCAAAAGTATAATGCATTGCAAGACCCAATTTCATGTGTTCATTATGTGGTTCATTGGATTATGCTCTTAAAAGGTTCTTATGTGAATAGATAAGCATTATAAAATATAATAACTGTGCTTCCAACTATTTATGAAAAGCATATGGATAAAATGTATTGTAATTAAGGAACATCACATGAGCAAGAGGTCTAAAAAGAGATTGTATAAGGCATTATGAGTTATTTTATAATGCATTATATATAGGCCTCATGAAGAAAAGATAAAAGTGCGTGTCACTCTCAACATCTCTAATGAAGTGTTAAATAGATGTACCTGAAGAACTGGAGCGGCTGCCCATGCTGCTGCCCTCTCGATCACATCCTCCATTCTCCACCTGCTCCAGCTTCTTACGAGCTACACAAGGGCACAATCACACAATAAGTTCTTTCTTTCTCTTATACTGACACACACACACACACACCTGGCAGAGACAAGACACCTCAGTAACGGTAATGGGCCAATGCTTGTACCGCTCAGTGCCTCATACTAGTGCTGCACTTGCTGGTGGGGGGGGGTTATGACCCACCAGAAAATGACCACCCACAAGGCACATCTGTAGTATCCGTCAATTATGCAGAATTAAGGTTCACATTTAACATGCAGACCTTGAAAAGATACTGAAGATCACGGGGACCCAAAGGAGAGAAAAAAAATTGATTTGTTTAAAAATATCTTCACGTACTGTATGCCTCCTCCGACACTAAAGAGAGTCTCAAGAGAGGTGCACATTCTACTCCCTTGTCCTCCCTTGTCTCTTCTCTCAACGAAAAGACACTATGAAACAGTCTTGTGCCCTAACCTAGCCTTTCCTGTGGCTACAGTCAGGCACAGATACATAAACGCATTGAACGTCAGCCTGCTCCACCGAGAGCGTCAACATGGCTTGATAATTACTAACAGTGCCTGTGGGCTTCTGGAAGCGTGGAGAAGTAACTCAATGCGAGCCTATTAAAATAACAAATCAAATTCTATTTAAGACATCTAGACACAGAGGAGAAAAACAATATGAGAGTGGAATGATATAGACATTTTTTGTAATTGTGTTATGATTTGTTACTTTATTGTCTTTCATTTTGCATAAAAATCATTTGCATCAGTGGTTCTTAATTAGTGGGTCATATCGCAAACCAAAAATGGGTTGCAGGGTTGCTCTGATAAAACAGCATGAGAAAAAAGCAATGCTAAATGAAACTTAACTTACAATTGTGCATATTTAGGATAAGAAATAAATACATTTTTAAAAGGGAGGAGAATGTTTTTGACGTCAAAGGTTGTGCGTCCAACAGTATTTTGGCTGGAGTTACTTGGTAGAAGCGAGCCAAATTAGGAAGATGCCAGCATGGACCTGTTGTGTGTCATGCTCTCATCCTCTGAAAACATGAACAAACTATGCAGCAGACCGAGACTACACTAATATACCTTTGTCTTAAATATCTATATGTATATATAGCCACTTAAAATTAACAAATTCTATTTTTGCTTTATTTATTTATTTTTCCAGTAAACATCCTTGTTAATTTTGGTGGCTAGGGTAAAATATGGGTTCCAAGCCAGTTTGATGCTTACCATCCTTCTTGACCATGAAAAGCTTGTTTTGCAAAAACATGTGGCTGCATTTGAGATAGTTTCTCACTATTTCTGGCCTCAATATAAAAACAATAAAATAAAATAAATAATAAATAAAATCTATAAATAACGAATCAGGAATAAAGAATAATAAAATAAATCAATCCATAGAAATAAATGTAAATCAATAAATAGTGAAAATGATTTGAGCTGCTTGTGAAAAGCGCTAACCCTGCGTGAGCTGCTTGGTGAGGTCTTTGATGTTGGCTGCCTGTTTTCTCTTCTGAGTGACCAGATCGTCTCGTAATTCCTCCACACGTGTCTTTAGTTGTGATGTCTCGGTCTGTAGTGTTGTTCTCTCTGTCTGCAACGCCAGAACTTCCTCCTGCCTTTGTTTTTCCTCTTTCTTCAATTTTCCCATCTAAAAACATACACAAAATGCTTCAAAATGAAAGGCATCTAAAACATGCCAAAGTTTTGTGTATCTACCGCTCAGTGCCTCATACTAGTGCTGCACTTGCTGGTGGGGGGGGGTTATGACCCACCAGAAAATGACCACCCACAAGGCACATCTGTAGTATCCGTCAATTATGCAGAATTAAGGTTCACATTTAACATGCAGACCTTGAAAAGATACTGAAGATCACGGGGACCCAAAGGAGAGAAAAAAAATTGATTTGTTTAAAAATATCTTCACGTACTGTATGCCTCCTCCGACACTAAAGAGAGTCTCAAGAGAGGTGCACATTCTACTCCCTTGTCCTCCCTTGTCTCTTCTCTCAACGAAAAGACACTATGAAACAGTCTTGTGCCCTAACCTAGCCTTTCCTGTGGCTACAGTCAGGCACAGATACATAAACGCATTGAACGTCAGCCTGCTCCACCGAGAGCGTCAACATGGCTTGATAATTACTAACAGTGCCTGTGGGCTTCTGGAAGCGTGGAGAAGTAACTCAATGCGAGCCTATTAAAATAACAAATCGAATTCTATTTAAGACATCTAGACACAGAGGAGAAAAACAATATGAGAGTGGAATGATATAGACATTTTTTGTAATTGTGTTATGATTTGTTACTTTATTGTCTTTCATTTTGCATAAAAATCATTTGCATCAGTGGTTCTTAATTAGTGGGTCATATCGCAAACCAAAAATGGGTTGCAGGGTTGCTCTGATAAAACAGCATGAGAAAAAAGCAATGCTAAATGAAACTTAACTTACAATTGTGCATATTTAGGATAAGAAATAAATACATTTTTAAAAGGGAGGAGAATGTTTTTGACGTCAAAGGTTGTGCGTCCAACAGTATTTTGGCTGGAGTTACTTGGTAGAAGCGAGCCAAATTAGGAAGATGCCAGCATGGACCTGTTGTGTGTCATGCTCTCATCCTCTGAAAACATGAACAAACTATGCAGCAGACCGAGACTACACTAATATACCTTTGTCTTAAATATCTATATGTATATATAGCCACTTAAAATTAACAAATTCTATTTTTGCTTTATTTATTTATTTTTCCAGTAAACATCCTTGTTAATTTTGGTGGCTAGGGTAAAATATGGGTTCCAAGCCAGTTTGATGCTTCCCATCCTTCTTGACCATGAAAAGCTTGTTTTGCAAAAACATGTGGCTGCATTTGAGATAGTTTCTCACTATTTCTGGCCTCAATATAAAAACAATAAAATAAAATAAATAATAAATAAAATCTATAAATAACGAATCAGGAATAAAGAATAATAAAATAAATCAATCCATAGAAATAAATGTAAATCAATAAATAGTGAAAATGATTTGAGCTGCTTGTGAAAAGCGCTAACCCTGCGTGAGCTGCTTGGTGAGGTCTTTGATGTTGGCTGCCTGTTTTCTCTTCTGAGTGACCAGATCGTCTCGTAATTCCTCCACACGTGTCTTTAGTTGTGATGTCTCGGTCTGTAGTGTTGTTCTCTCTGTCTGCAACGCCAGAACTTCCTCCTGCCTTTGTTTTTCCTCTTTCTTCAATTTTCCCATCTAAAAACATACACAAAATGCTTCAAAATGAAAGGCATCTAAAACATGCCAAAGTTTTGTGTATCTGTAATTTAACTGGTCAGTCAATACACTTATATAGATGTCTTTGTCAAACTAGTGCACACTGTTAGGATGTAACCAACCAAAAGTAGCGACGCAATCAACGAAAACATACACAAAATGCTTCAAAATGAAAGGCATCTAAAACATGCCAAAGTTTTGTGTATCTGTAATTTAACTGGTCAGTCAATACACTTATATAGATGTCTTTGTCAAACTAGTGCACACTGTTAGGATGTAACCAACCAAAAGTAGCGACGCAATCAACGTTTTCAGTAATGTGACAATATCCTAGCTATTTCGATAATAGTGTAGGTTTTCCAGTAGCAAACAAAGAATTTATCTATTTATTCCAGCAGGTAGCATTGTAGCTAGTAATAAGTAATCTGATTTGTTTCATTGCAAGGGCTCATTGTAATAAATTAGATCATTATAGTTTAATTTCAGTCATTACTCAGTAGTGTTCCTAAGTGACATTTTACGGTTCCTTTTCTGTGGTGAATAAATTTTCACTTCAGATACAAAAATGATTATTTATTATTAATTGCATTTAGTCTACATTTGTGTTCAAGCTTCATGCTCTCCCCTAATTAAGATAAATGTTTATATGCCAAATAAATATTGCGGACAGTTTTAATAAATTATCTGATAATTATATAATTAAGATATTAACCTTTTAAACAGCTTGAATAAATGTAGATTTTAATATTTTTATTAGTGCCTTGTACTGTAGCCAACTACTTTGAGAGTTGCTTGGCTGTAGTTCAACTACTTTTAATTGCAAGTAGCTTGTTACTTTGCATGGTACGGTTTCCAAGAAACCTCCCCAACACTGATAGAGCGGTTTAACACAAGCAAACATCTTACCGTCTCAGAGAGGGTTCTCTCGGTCTCCTCTAGTTTGCTGTGCAGCTCTCTAGAGGTGCTGTTCAATCTGTCCAGCTGGGCTTGTAAGCTGTTGCTCTCAGACTGCAGCTGAGCATTTTTACTGGTCACTTTCTCAGTAAAGCCCAGTAGCTCCGCCTCTCTTGTCCTGCTTCCTTCAATGTCCCTCTGCAAGTCAGTGATCTGGGAGTTCAGATTCTCCACCTCCTCCCGCAAGGATGCAATCTCCTGATCATCCCTAAAAAAAGACACATACACATCAGACACGAGGACCAACACGTGTACAGGCCGTGCTATTTAAGTGATTTCAATTCCACCCTTGTCTAGTTTCATCTTAATGGTGTACCAGTATTCCCACCTGACTAAATGACTGCACAGACCATAAAAGTGTCAGACTGAAGGCTCTAAATCAGTGGTCTCAAACTAAATTCCTGAAGGGCCACAGCTCTGCACAGTTTTGCTCCAACCCTAATCAAACACACCTGATCCAGCTAATCAAGGTCTTCAGGATTACTAGAAACTTCCAAGCAGGTGTGAGTTGGAGCTGGTTGGAGATAAGCTCTGCAGAGCTGTGGCCCTCCAGGAATTGAGTTTGAGACCACTGCTCTAAATCAATACACTAAAGACAAGGCGTGTCATTCTTGGGAATACACATAACTCATCTGCAGTAGTTTTTAAATACCCTCAAAATAAGAATGAGCTAATATGGCTGAATGACACATTTATGTGGCCACCAGAAGTGAAATCAGAGCAGCTCCTGTGAGGCGGCCACGGAGATATGAATTATTCTGTCGGTGCCGCAGGGGCCCGTGTGATCACACTATAGTGGATTCACATCCACCTGCAGTTCCTGCATCAGCAGGGTCCACCAACCCCTGGGAGATCACTCAAGGTCAGGCTGATGTACAGATGCTTCATGCTCAACAGAAGCATGGCAAAATTAATAGGTCTAAGGATCTGAAAGTGGGATGCAGATGGCATTCAAACATGCTAATGAGAACAAAGTCTGTAGTGTTTTCAGAATTATTATAGAGTAGAGAAGACTGCATATTTATATGCACATAAACAAAAATAAGGCTGAGCAATGGGAGTAAAGTCCAGTGTCAT
Source organism: Sinocyclocheilus grahami (assembly GCF_001515645.1). NCBI lineage: Eukaryota > Metazoa > Chordata > Actinopteri > Cypriniformes > Cyprinidae > Sinocyclocheilus > Sinocyclocheilus grahami. The sequence continues at coordinate 1,960,930 of NW_015505215.1, read as the reverse complement.
GGTGTATTAGCATTATTTTTAGCTTTTAACTTTTTTATTAATATTAGTAATTTTGTTGTGTTTTTGTCATCTTTATTGTTTTTTATATAGATGTGTATTTTTATTTATTTTATTGCAGTTTAAATAATTTAATTTAGGTGATTTTAGTACTTCACCTTAACATTTTATTTCATTTAGTTTCAGTTCAGTTAGTCTTTTTATCTAATATTTATTTTATTTTAGCTTTATTTCAATTAACAACAATTATTAACAACGCATTTTTAATGTTTATTTTACTTAACAATAACAACACTAGTCTATTTAATGTCATATAGTTTTTTTTTCTTTGAGCGTCATTTTATTACTTAATGTTTACTTTATTTTTTAAAAGGCTTTAGTTTATACTATTATTTTAATGTATTATTTAGTATTTTCCACAATGAACAATTAATAGTAACATTTTAAAGAATTATTTACAACATCTATTAATCTTAAAGATAACTTCAATATTATATATATATATATATATATGTGTGTGTGTGTGTGTGTGTGTGTTTGTCTGTATATAACAAATTATTTGTTATTTATTATACAATTCTTTCTATTTATATCGACAGACATGAATTAACAATTAACTATAGTATATTTAGCACAGTTTATTTATCAATATTTATAATATTTTTAGAACTTGTATACCTAGATTAATAAATTATTTTAGAAATTGTTTATAGTTAATGATATGTTCAATGTTAATTAATGGTAACACTTTACAGTTAGGTTCAATTTGCTAATTTTATTGGCATTAATACTACACTTTGAAAATAGTTAAAAGGATTATGTTCAATAGAAAATTCATTTTGAAATTGGTTTAAAAAATTTCACTGGTATTGGTATTGTTACAACTTCAGCCTCAACAAATTAATCTAATTTCAAGACCGGAAAAACTAGTCCTAATGATCAGTGTATGCTCCAGTGTACAGCTTAGGCTCTATGAGAGGCTCTGGTAGCTGAACTAATAATAGACATGGTCGGTGGTAGGTTGCTGCAGGCACAAGTGTTCAGACCTCTGGTGCTGCTCCTCTAGTGTCGTGATGGCGGTGAGTTTTTCCCTCTGTTTCTGGATCTCAGCCTTCTGTCTGTTAATGATCTCTCTGTATTTGCAGAGTTCGTCTTCCCATCGGGGCCGTTCGTCCTCTAGACACTTAACCTGAGGGCCAGAGTGAGTGCCAAAGCGTCAGAATAATGTACTCTTACACGGAGTCATTTCTTAGTGTTATCTTTAGAAATGAGTTTCCACCTTGGTCCGCAGGGTGGTCAGCTCATCTATGCCTTCTTTAAAAGTTCTCTTCAGATCCTCCAACTCCTTAATCTTAGCTTTGTGCATCTGCCAATCAAACAAGATGACCATGAAAACCCCTCCTTTCGCACACTGCATCGCCATTATTCATTATTGCAATCACAATCAGCAGAGGACGCCTGCTAGGCAACACTATGTTAATAATGCAAATGGCACTATTCCTTGCACAGGGGCGACTCATTGATAAGGGAGTACACACTCTCATTGTAGGCCTCAGGTACTAATGATGCTTGGTGAATGGAGGCTCATTTACACCTAAATACATTTAAAAAGCAGGTGGCAAAGTGCCATACGGGCCAAACAGTTTATCTCAGAGGTCAAGTGGCAGAACCGCTAAAAGAAGCAAACCAAAGACATATGAGGTGTAATATGAACAAACACCTGCCCCCCCGAAAGGTAACTTTTACGAGACCTCCGTTCTCTACTGAAGCACATTACTTGATTAGAAATGAAGAAACTGATGTCATTAGGGCTTTATATTATGCCAGTACCTCTAGCTGGTCTGTCTGCTCTTGTTTTTGCTTCTCCAGCTCTCCTTTGGTCTCTCGCAGCTTTGCATCCAATTCATTTGACTTAATCTCCTCAGACTCCTGCAGGAGACAGAGAGAGAGAGAGAGTATAATCACTGAAGTTTATAACAAGCAACAGAAACGGCAAATTAGCTATACCCCACAGATGAAGATAAGCCACTCAAATTGTGTTGAGCAGAGGACTAAAGCAATCTTTTTTAATAAACTACTTCAAATGTATCTCCAACTCATGTTTTGCATTCTACATGCAGGGCATATGTTTGTATATGGTGCCCTCTAGTGGGCAGTACTGGTTTCATGCCATTATATGTAAACAGTACCTGATATGTGCGGATCATGTCCTGGCAGTTTTTGCGAATCTGTTCAGTCTCCTCCTTTGCTTGAGTCAGCTTGGCAGTCGTTTCTCTTAGTCTGTCTTTTGTTTCCTGTTATTAAAGAGACATCTCAATAAAGTGACATCAGCAATACACTGTTGTTATTGTTAAATAAAACTAAAACTATTAAAAATAATTTATTAACTAACAAAACTCAAATAAAATAAAATATTAGATGAAAAACCTACTACTAATACTTATAAATATGCTTTAGTTGAAGAACAAAAATGACTAAAACTGCAATAAAAATAAATTAAAGCTATAACTATAAGAAACACAATGACAAAAACACATAACAAAATTATTTATACTAAAATGAAAATGAAAATTGATCTTATAAAATAAATCCTAACTCAAAATATTAATACATTCTATAAATAATACTCTAAAATACTGTATACATATAGTCATGCACCCAATTTTTTTTTTTTTTGCCAAAACCAAACTGGACGCAATTGGTAGAAAATGACAATTTTAAATTTAAATGTAAAATTTAAGTCTTATAACTATAAAAAAAAAATTTTTACATTATAAATTACATATTTAAGTAGTTACACTAATCCCTTCAATTGGAGTGACTTTACATTAAAACTGGATCTATTTTTAAAGGAACACTCCACTGTTTTTGAAAATAGGCTCATTTTCCAACTCCCCTAGAGTTAAACAGTTGAGTATTACGTTTTCGAATCAATTCAGCCGATCTCTGGGTCTGGCGGTAGCACTTTTAGTTGTAGCTTAGCATAGATCATTGAATCTGATTAGACCGTTAGCATCTCGCTCAAAAATGACCAAAGAGTTTCTATATTTTTCCTATTTAAAACTTGACTCTTCTGTAGTTACATTGTGTACTAAGACATAAGAAAAATGAAAAGTTGCTATATGACTAGGAACTATACTCTCATTCCGGCATAATAATCAAGGAACTTTGCTGCCGTACCATGGGTGCAGCAGGCACAATGATATTACGCAGCGCCTGAAAATAGGTTAACTTCTGTCAACATAACCAACGTGACCACCTGCTTACACAGGGAGTGTGCTGGGGACTATTTTCAGGCGCTGCGTAATATCATTGCGCCTGATGGTACGGCAACAAAGTTCCTTGATTTAAATTATTTCCTTCTGCTTTAAATGCACAGGCTTTTTCAAATTGGGTGTATTCTGATTGGTTGTCAATATTTTTCAACGTTCTTCACCTGGAAAAATCATTCCAAAAGTAATTCCAACGATATCATTCCTCTGTGTTGTTAGTGTTATAGCTGTGATATAGATAGTATTCTCATAGAATTAGAATGACTATTAACATTTTATAGTTTTAGTTTATAATTCATGCTTAGTGTGAACAGCCTTTAAGTCTGTATTCACAGTGTTCTCTGGTTTACCTTGTGAGCATCCGTTTCGCTCTTCAGCTTGTTCTGTGCCCACTTTACTTTGATGACATGAGAATTGATTTCTTCCTTGACTTTCTCCAGTTCACGGGAAAGTCTCGTCACTTCATTCTCCTATAGAAAAGTAATCAAAGACAAACACTCCTGAGAACCTATACACAATCAGTGCATACTGTAGATTCACACACCATATCAAGCATCAAGGTAAACTGTATTTTCATGTATGACCTTGGCGTCATAAAGCTGCTGCAGACGTCCTTTCTCTTGGGCCAGTGTGTTTCCCCGCCGGGCCTGTTTGTCTACTTCTGATGTGGCCTCCCGTAGCTTCTTCTCCAGCTGTTCCTTTTCCCTCCGCAGGTCCAGAGCTTCCTTTTCGCCTCGAACATACTTCATCACCATTGTCTCCTTCTCCTGCCGTGCCTCCTCATATTTCTTATTGGCCTGTTAACACATGAACAAACATTGTTTATGGATCATGTGAGATCAGAACCTACAACCATCCAGTTACCAGCCCGAATATACAGTACACCATTCTATGAAAACTTGGACATATTTGATGTGTCTAATGACAGTGAAAGAGCAAAAGAGAGGCCCTCGCACTTGACTGAGGAGTTTACATGAGAGTGAGGGGCTGTTTGAACAAGTCCTGCCAAACCAAACACAGCTCTTTCCAAAATTTTTATGACGTAGTCCTCAATATCTGAATTCTGGACTTTACATTTACCCACAGTTGTGTGGAATTAAAAAGGATGAGGACAAAAAGACAAATGAAAACCCAGCACTTGACATCCTAATGACCCTCTTTCACTTTGTGCAAACAAGATTGCAAGACTGACATGATTTCATTTTAAAGACGCTGCTACACAAAGAGCACAGACTGATTTAGAAGTAATTTAGCCAGTGCTCTTATGCAAGAAAGGCTTTGTCTGGAGTGTCTCCATGGCGATGACCTCTCACCTGTTCAAGTCGATAGGTCATCTCCCTCTGCAACTGCTGGATGGCATTCTTAGCGGCCTGATCCTGGTGAACCAGTTTGTCTCTGGAGTCTTTTAGTTCCTTCATAAGTTCCTCCAACCGGCTTTCAAACTGGTGAAACAAGAGAGGGAAACAGTTAAAAGGCCGTGACTGTGGTAACCATAATCATTCATAATGACGACAAAAGAGGCAGCTCTGACAGACAGTAGCTAATCCGAAAGAGATCAGTGTTTACACATCCAGTGAGTTCAATATGACCTGCGTCTTCATTTAAATGTCAAGTTCTGGACAGCTTATGAAAATAGATTCAAACTAAAATTTAAATTTAAATTAGTGACAAAGGCTCCATTCAGGTTTCAAAAAATAAACCGTTCCTTTTCTGAAAACCATGTGTAGGAACCAAGTGTTCAGTCTTCTTCACAGTGCTACTATTGAATGAAAGTAAACAGACAGGCAAGGTGTCATTCAGATGAAGGATTTGGCGGTGTGGCCTCAAATGCCTGTTCTGACTATGAGGAGAAACCATGACAGCAAAATGCACACATTAGTTCCACGTCATCATTACTGCAACACTTAATTATGGTTTCTCAACCTGTTCCCCCCCAAAGGCCACTCTGTTTGATCTGTGCTATTACCTTCTGTGACATGGGGCTCTTTCTGATTGAGCGAAACTACGGTCTCTCTTAGCCTGGAGTCGCTCTCAAACAAACCCGCTTTTCCAGAATCGGATGAAAGCTCTTCAGCAAACAAGTGTTCTCTAATCAGTGCAACAAGGCACAGTCATGGATGGCCATTCACATACTGAAAAGGCATTTAAATAACAAATAATGCCATTGAGCTGAACATACCTAAAATCTGGATACACTAGAAATGAGTAGTAATGAGAGCATGGATATACACAACTGTTCAAGGGTTTGGGGTCATTAGGATTTGTTTCCTGAAAGAAATGATTCAGTAGGGATGCATTAAATTGATCTAAACAAAGATTTCTATACACCAAAGAATCCTGAAAGAAATGTATCAACAATATTAAGCAGCACAACTGTTTTCAACATTTAGGCCTATAATAATAATAAATGTTTCTTAAGCACCAAATCAGAACATTAGAGTGATCATGTGACATTTAAGACTGGAGTTATGGCTGCTGAAAATTCAGCTTTGCCATACACAAATAAATTACATTTTAAAATACTGTGGTTCCCAACCCTGGTCCTGGAGGCACCCCAACACTGCACGTTTTGCATGTCTCCTTAATTAAACACACCTGATTCAGGTCATCAGCTCATTAGTAGAGACTTCAAGACCTGAAACTGGTGTGTCAGAGACAGGAGACATGCAAAATGTGCAGTGTTGGGGTGCCTCCAGGACCAGGGTTGGGAACCACTGTTAAAATATATTCAAATAGAAACACTTGTCTTAAATTGTAATAATATTTCACAATATTACTGTTTTAATGTATTTTTTATTAAATAAATGCAGCCTTGGTGAGCAATAGAGATTTATTTCATAAACATTTAAAAAAAAAAATGGAATCCTATTTATTCTAATTGACTTCACACTTTCAGTAGCGTATATACATAACCTTTGGACAATATATGAAAAAGTGGTTCCCAACCCTGGTCCTGGAGGCACCCCAACACTGCACGTTTTGCATGTCTCCTTAATTAAACACACCTGATTCAGGTCATCAGCTCATTAGTAGAGACTTCAAGACCTGAAACTGGTGTGTCAGAGACAGGAGACATGCAAAATGTGCAGTGTTGGGGTGCCTCCAGGACCAGGGTTGGGAACCACTGTTAAAATATATTCAAATAGAAACACTTGTCTTAAATTGTAATAATATTTCACAATATTACTGTTTTAATGTATTTTTGATTAAATAAATGCAGCCTTGGTGAGCAATAGAGATTTATTTCATAAACATTTAAAAAAAAAATGGAATCCTATTTATTCTAATTGACTTCACACTTTCAGTAGCGTATATACATAACCTTTGGACAATATATGAAAATTAAAGCAAATTTCAAGCTAAACTGTTTAATCTTTACAACAATGTTTCTTGAACGCTTCCTTGTATTCATGGTTGGACAAATAGATAGTCAGGTTATCCAAAAATACACAAAAAAAACAACAAATGAAGACACATACACACAAACAATTTATGGTTGCCATTACTTTCTTAATGGTGCAAAGATGTTGTTTCTCTGTCTCCATCCTCTTCTTCAGCTCATCCCTCATGTTGTCTTTCTCAGAGCAGATGCCCAGAATCAGCTCCTGATGTTTCTTATTCTCATCAAGTAATCTGAAAAACAGTTACTAGCTGTCACTACCAATGCTAGCTCATTGTAACATGCTGGAGCTGTTGTACTGTGAAATAACACTGCTTCTGTTGTGTCCATCTGTTATTTGCTTGTCAATGAGAAGAATTCTTGTATAAAACTGTTTATCTAAACCACATCAAGGACAAAAACTAATTGTTTTCAGTAAAGTATTAGGCACCAATATGTGTCAATGTAGAAAAGACCATGTGATATTAGTAGAGGGAACAGGTGTCTGTGAGCATCACACATCAGACAATATTAACAGCAGGCCAAGCACAGCAGAGCTGCGGACCGGTTCCAATATGTAAGTCGGCCAGATGCCCTTGCAAAAATTAATGAAGCCAGAACAGGAGGGGGTTTTAGAGCAGACAGGCGAAGGTTGATCACAGCATAAAATAATCAGTAGCATTAGCACCATAGCAAAATAAATCATATTTCACCAGAGTTGTGAAACAGCAGTCTGAATTAAATTTAATGAGTTAAACAGGCAATGAATCATGAAATAAGACAAAGCCAATGTAATTCTATTGCATGGTCTTCAGTAGCTGGATGCAAAAACAAACACAAAGCACAAACATCGTAGTTTGATTCATAACTCTTTGCCTGTTCTTTCAATGAAACAGTCAAAAAGACTCACAACAGACTACAGAATTGTTTGGAATCATCCTAACAAATCATTCACGACTCTCAAAACTGTCTGTGTGTATGCAAATTATCATCTGACTCAATTAAATTAAGTATAATTACTGGGTAATTAATTATTCATATAATAATAGGCCTAGTTAAACTGAACAAAATCCAAAATATATTTTATAATAGATTAAATATTCATTATTTTTATTATTTAAAAAAAAAGGATTAAATATTTTACAAAAACGTGTGGAGGACAAAACATATTTCTATTATAATATTTAAAAAAATTATTATCTATTTTATAGAAACTTATATAATCCTGATAATTCATGAACTAATTTCCCTTGATTAGCTGATGTTTATGGGGGGTCAATGTGTGAATATTGCCACACACTGGCAATGAAAGACAGTGAAGTGTAATTTTCATGCAGGTAAGAACGTCAAATTAAACTAATGATTTACCATCTCCTGCTGCTATAAATCAAACAGCAATGGACTATAACCTCTCGAGAGATGATTGAATGAGCTATTAATCAACAGCCTACCTCTTGATGGCTTTCTCCTGTTGGGAGTACTTGTATTGTACACACTTCTCAAATAGAACCATGGAGTTCTGGTCCTTCTGAAGCCCATTGGGAGGACTTCCCTTGCGCATGCCATCTGACTGACTGTTCAACAGCTCATCCTCCAGCTCATCCAGCAGAGACTCCTGAGACAGAGAGCGCTGGATCTCAGACAACAGTTTTCTGCTGCAGTCCGTGTCATACGGGTTCATGTTGGAGTTGGATTGCGAGTTTTGGGGTACTGAAACAACATCTGGAGTTGTTAGAGTCAAAGGAGTTCTGTTAAGGTCTGTTGGCCCATTGAACATATGTGTGGATGAAATATCATCTGTCCCATTCAGTACAGAGGGAGAAGATTCCTCAACTTCATTGCGAGTCCCACCTTCTGATTCTGGAACCACCTCCGCTGGTTCTTCAAGGTCAGAACATTCGAATTCTCCATCGAGAACAGCAGGAAGTGATTCCACAGCACTGTCGTGAACAGCTGGTGGAGACCTGGCATCATCAATGGAGGCTGTTCCACTGTCACAGCTTGTGTTCCCATCACCCTGTGCATGTTCTCCAAGTCCTTCATCTTGCTGGACCTCCATGTGCATGTCTGGTCTCTGACCTTCTCTGTCCACACTATCTGAAAGAGTACCATGCAGCTCAAGACTGTCCAGCTCAGTGTCTTCCTCCTGTTCTTTTAAATCAGATTCACCCCCACTGCTGAGGACATCGTTTGACCCTTCCAGAACCATGCTGACCTCTGAAATTTGGGATGGGTGAGAGGCAGGGGTCAGTTCTCTGTGACAGTCCGATGGCTCCATGACCTCCTTCAGCTACTGGCACTGGAAAACACAACACACAAAATTCAGTCACATGCACGTAAAACTCAAAACAATGCAGCTTCCTACCATCCGACTCACTTTTTAATTCAGCATAATTACTGACTGGTTATTCATATAATGATATATAGGCTTAGCTAAAGAAAATCCTGAAAATAATTTTTATAATAAATTAAATTATTTATTTATTGCTATTTAGTTAAAAATGTAATTATGTTACTAAAATGGGCAGAGGGCTGCAAAAAAAAAAAAAAAAAAATCTGTGGGTGACACTGGTGTAAAATTATGTTAAAGTGCCATTTTTAAGGTTCATAATATTATTTTGAGTCTCCTACAACAGGTTTACATTCATGAAAGGTTCTCAAAATATGCAATTAATATCACCTCACTTTCCAGCGATTCTCGAATTTCATTCTCTCTAAACCCATCCTTTCAATGAGCCTACTCTGCTCTGATTGGTCAGATGGCCCAGTCTGTTATGATTGGTCTACCGCGTACAGAGCGTGTCAGAAACTATACGCTCATTGCCATAGTTCCATATTTTGATCGCTCGATAGAAAATATAAACATCTATTATTTATCATACTTACAGGTTGTGATTCAGTGAAGCCAGCTGGTCCTAATAAACCAGGAACTAGGTACTGAGCCATCTTTCAAGAGCAAGCGTTTTGTGAATCCCGCATTGAACTCCCCGATATTAGAGAAGTAGTTGTCAGTAAAATGCCGGGAACAAAGTCTGGGGTTGTACTGCTGTGGTACAGTGGAAAAAAATTATTTTAACCACTGATTCTTTGCAGCCTCATCTTTTGGAAGTGAAAATAAAACAAATTTATTTTCACTTCGTAGGACACAGTGTCTTTTCGACATGATGTTAACCACACAAAAAAAGCTACAGTGTTCAAGGTGGGTCAACTTGCTCGCGGCCAGCCAATGTAGCAAATAGGCAGCCATTATACAAATGTGTTACACCATGAAGTGGGATTCGAATTACTCTTTTAGGCTGTTCAGAGTCGATTCTTTCTTTTAGGAGACAAAAACTTTATTTATCATGGACTTTTGGCTTTAAAACTTTGCAGATCATTTACATTCACATACAGCTACATTACACACTGCATGAAAGGCAATATTCCAAATGGCATAACAGGGGTACTTTAATAATACAATTTCATAACGTAACTCTTTTTTTATTATTATTTTCTGTGTGTATTTGGAAGACCTTTAAGTGTAATTTTAATCACAGGTAAGAATCTCCTCTTGCTATCACCATTCCATCACCAATGGAACACCAAAAACGTGACTTTTATGATCAACAACAAGAAGCCACAATAAAAAAAAATATTTTTCAAGGGATCACCAGGTCAAATAAAGCAAAACATTCATATGACTATTTTACATTATCAGATTTCCTTCTAGCACCAGGAAATAAAGATGTGATAAATAAATAAAGATGTTGTTGTGAAGTTGTGTACAATGTTTATGCAATCAGTCTCGTCACACCTGCTGTTGGGTCACTGCCATTAATAGAGCAAGTAGTAATTTACTAAATTAACTGTCTCAGCCCACACATTTCCATGATGGAGGTGTGGTACTCCCTCGTAAAATAGGAACACGGCTCTCCTTCCACCTGTAGGCAGTTTTGTGATGCCAGTATTGTGAAACTAAGGTGGCCTTACACCTTTCACACCCTACTTGCCTAATACGTCATTGTATTCGCATTCAGTGGATAACTGCATTCCCAGCTAAATGCCTATAGATGACACTGGAGCGCACAAAAGGGAATGCTGTTTGGCACGGTGGAAAAAGACACTGTGATTCACACTGAATGAGTGAAACTGGAGCAGAAGCTCTCCAGCAGGATAATCTAGAATGTGTTATGAATACTATCAGGATGAGTGTTACAATATAGGCCTATTTTAGGAGCTTACTGTGAGAGTTAACCAGTGTGCAAGAATGGACCTTGGCCACACTTGTCTTAAATTGTAATAATATTTCACAATATTACTGTTTTAATGTATTTTTGATTAAATAAATGCAGCCTTGGTGAGCAATAGAGATTTATTTCATAAACATTTAAAAAAAAAAATGGAATCCTATTTATTCTAATTGACTTCACACTTTCAGTAGCGTATATACATAACCTTTGGACAATATATGAAAATTAAAGCAAATTTCAAGCTAAACTGTTTAATCTTTACAACAATGTTTCTTGAACGCTTCCTTGTATTCATGGTTGGACAAATAGATAGTCAGGTTATCCAAAAATACACAAAAAAAACAACAAATGAAGACACATACACACAAACAATTTATGGTTGCCATTACTTTCTTAATGGTGCAAAGATGTTGTTTCTCTGTCTCCATCCTCTTCTTCAGCTCATCCCTCATGTTGTCTTTCTCAGAGCAGATGCCCAGAATCAGCTCCTGATGTTTCTTATTCTCATCAAGTAATCTGAAAAACAGTTACTAGCTGTCACTACCAATGCTAGCTCATTGTAACATGCTGGAGCTGTTGTACTGTGAAATAACACTGCTTCTGTTGTGTCCATCTGTTATTTGCTTGTCAATGAGAAGAATTCTTGTATAAAACTGTTTATCTAAACCACATCAAGGACAAAAACTAATTGTTTTCAGTAAAGTATTAGGCACCAATATGTGTCAATGTAGAAAAGACCATGTGATATTAGTAGAGGGAACAGGTGTCTGTGAGCATCACACATCAGACAATATTAACAGCAGGCCAAGCACAGCAGAGCTGCGGACCGGTTCCAATATGTAAGTCGGCCAGATGCCCTTGCAAAAATTAATGAAGCCAGAACAGGAGGGGGTTTTAGAGCAGACAGGCGAAGGTTGATCACAGCATAAAATAATCAGTAGCATTAGCACCATAGCAAAATAAATCATATTTCACCAGAGTTGTGAAACAGCAGTCTGAATTAAATTTAATGAGTTAAACAGGCAATGAATCATGAAATAAGACAAAGCCAATGTAATTCTATTGCATGGTCTTCAGTAGCTGGATGCAAAAACAAACACAAAGCACAAACATCGTAGTTTGATTCATAACTCTTTGCCTGTTCTTTCAATGAAACAGTCAAAAAGACTCACAACAGACTACAGAATTGTTTGGAATCATCCTAACAAATCATTCACGACTCTCAAAACTGTCTGTGTGTATGCAAATTATCATCTGACTCAATTAAATTAAGTATAATTACTGGGTAATTAATTATTCATATAATAATAGGCCTAGTTAAACTGAACAAAATCCAAAATATATTTTATAATAGATTAAATATTCATTATTTTTATTATTTAAAAAAAAAGGATTAAATATTTTACAAAAACGTGTGGAGGACAAAACATATTTCTATTATAATATTTAAAAAAATTATTATCTATTTTATAGAAACTTATATAATCCTGATAATTCATGAACTAATTTCCCTTGATTAGCTGATGTTTATGGGGGGTCAATGTGTGAATATTGCCACACACTGGCAATGAAAGACAGTGAAGTGTAATTTTCATGCAGGTAAGAACGTCAAATTAAACTAATGATTTACCATCTCCTGCTGCTATAAATCAAACAGCAATGGACTATAACCTCTCGAGAGATGATTGAATGAGCTATTAATCAACAGCCTACCTCTTGATGGCTTTCTCCTGTTGGGAGTACTTGTATTGTACACACTTCTCAAATAGAACCATGGAGTTCTGGTCCTTCTGAAGCCCATTGGGAGGACTTCCCTTGCGCATGCCATCTGACTGACTGTTCAACAGCTCATCCTCCAGCTCATCCAGCAGAGACTCCTGAGACAGAGAGCGCTGGATCTCAGACAACAGTTTTCTGCTGCAGTCCGTGTCATACGGGTTCATGTTGGAGTTGGATTGCGAGTTTTGGGGTACTGAAACAACATCTGGAGTTGTTAGAGTCAAAGGAGTTCTGTTAAGGTCTGTTGGCCCATTGAACATATGTGTGGATGAAATATCATCTGTCCCATTCAGTACAGAGGGAGAAGATTCCTCAACTTCATTGCGAGTCCCACCTTCTGATTCTGGAACCACCTCCGCTGGTTCTTCAAGGTCAGAACATTCGAATTCTCCATCGAGAACAGCAGGAAGTGATTCCACAGCACTGTCGTGAACAGCTGGTGGAGACCTGGCATCATCAATGGAGGCTGTTCCACTGTCACAGCTAGTGTTCCCATCACCCAGGGCATGTTCTCCAAGTCCTTCATCTCGCTGGACCTCCATGTGCATGTCTGGTCTCTGACCTTCTCTGTCCACACTATCTGAAAGAGTACCATGCAGCTCAAGACTGTCCAGCTCAGTGTCTTCCTCCTGTTCTTTTAAATCAGATTCACCCCCACTGCTGAGGACATCGTTTGACCCTTCCAGAACCATGCTGACCTCTGAAATTTGGGATGGGTGAGAGGCAGGGGTCAGTTCTCTGTGACAGTCCGATGGCTCCATGACCTCCTTCAGCTACTGGCACTGGAAAACACAACACACAAAATTCAGTCACATGCACGTAAAACTCAAAACAATGCAGCTTCCTACCATCCGACTCACTTTTTAATTCAGCATAATTACTGACTGGTTATTCATATAATGATATATAGGCTTAGCTAAAGAAAATCCTGAAAATAATTTTTATAATAAATTAAATTATTTATTTATTGCTATTTAGTTAAAAATGTAATTATGTTACTAAAATGGGCAGAGGGCTGCAAAAAAAAAAAAAAAAAATTCTGTGGGTGACACTGCTGTAAAATTATGTTAAAGTGCCATTTTTAAGGTTCATAATATTATTTTGAGTCTCCTACAACAGGTTTACATTCATGAAAGGTTCTCAAAATATGCAATTAATATCACCTCACTTTCCAGCGATTCTCGAATTTCATTCTCTCTAAACCCATCCTTTCAATGAGCCTACTCTGCTCTGATTGGTCAGATGGCCCAGTCTGTTATGATTGGTCTACCGCGTACAGAGCGTGTCAGAAACTATACGCTCATTGCCATAGTTCCATATTTTGATCGCTCGATAGAAAATATAAACATCTATTATTTATCATACTTACAGGTTGTGATTCAGTGAAGCCAGCTGGTCCTAATAAACCAGGAACTAGGTACTGAGCCATCTTTCAAGAGCAAGCGTTTTGTGAATCCCGCATTGAACTCCCCGATATTAGAGAAGTAGTTGTCAGTAAAATGCCGGGAACAAAGTCTGGGGTTGTACTGCTGTGGTACAGTGGAAAAAAATTATTTTAACCACTGATTCTTTGCAGCCTCATCTTTTGGAAGTGAAAATAAAACAAATTTATTTTCACTTCGTAGGACACAGTGTCTTTTCGACATGATGTTAACCACACAAAAAAAGCTACAGTGTTCAAGGTGGGTCAACTTGCTCGCGGCCAGCCAATGTAGCAAATAGGCAGCCATTATACAAATGTGTTACACCATGAAGTGGGATTCGAATTACTCTTTTAGGCTGTTCAGAGTCGATTCTTTCTTTTAGGAGACAAAAACTTTATTTATCATGGACTTTTGGCTTTAAAACTTTGCAGATCATTTACATTCACATACAGCTACATTACACACTGCATGAAAGGCAATATTCCAAATGGCATAACAGGGGTACTTTAATAATACAATTTCATAACGTAACTCTTTTTTTATTATTATTTTCTGTGTGTATTTGGAAGACCTTTAAGTGTAATTTTAATCACAGGTAAGAATCTCCTCTTGCTATCACCATTCCATCACCAATGGAACACCAAAAACGTGACTTTTATGATCAACAACAAGAAGCCACAATAAAAAAAAATATTTTTCAAGGGATCACCAGGTCAAATAAAGCAAAACATTCATATGACTATTTTACATTATCAGATTTCCTTCTAGCACCAGGAAATAAAGATGTGAAAAAAAAAAAAAAAAAATTCTGTGGGTGACACTGCTGTAAAATTATGTTAAAGTGCCATTTTTAAGGTTCATAATATTATTTTGAGTCTCCTACAACAGGTTTACATTCATGAAAGGTTCTCAAAATATGCAATTAATATCACCTCACTTTCCAGCGATTCTCGAATTTCATTCTCTCTAAACCCATCCTTTCAATGAGCCTACTCTGCTCTGATTGGTCAGATGGCCCAGTCTGTTATGATTGGTCTACCGCGTACAGAGCGTGTCAGAAACTATACGCTCATTGCCATAGTTCCATATTTTGATCGCTCGATAGAAAATATAAACATCTATTATTTATCATACTTACAGGTTGTGATTCAGTGAAGCCAGCTGGTCCTAATAAACCAGGAACTAGGTACTGAGCCATCTTTCAAGAGCAAGCGTTTTGTGAATCCCGCATTGAACTCCCCGATATTAGAGAAGTAGTTGTCAGTAAAATGCCGGGAACAAAGTCTGGGGTTGTACTGCTGTGGTACAGTGGAAAAAAATTATTTTAACCACTGATTCTTTGCAGCCTCATCTTTTGGAAGTGAAAATAAAACAAATTTATTTTCACT
>NW_015505215.1:1930462-1940462 GCF_001515645.1 Sinocyclocheilus grahami | reverse complement strand
GCAGGGATTGTAGGTGGGGGGAGTGAATGTACAGCACTCTCTCCCACCTTCAATACCACGACTGAGGTGCCCTTGAGCAAGGCACCGAACCCCCAACTGCTCCCCGGGCGCCGCAGCAAAAATGGCTGCCCACTGTTCACAGTAGATCAAGTGTCGTTTACGTTCAAATGAATCTCAACATTCTATGTCAGCACGGCAGCTTGAGTTGATATTTGAAAATCAACACAACTGTTCCTGAAGCCTTAAATCCTGATCAAGCTCAGTGCTACAAGCTCTTCACAACTCTACAATTTGGTGTGTCCCAGTAATTTGTTGAGTTTGTAAAGTTTTTCTTGATTCATTAGCATGGAGCAGCGTCGCACAAGAAGAACCAGGGCTCATCCCACACACCTGAGGGGCTTTGTAGTGGAGGGCGTCTCTTCTATTCGAGACCCATGTGAGAATTCACAGCTGTAATCAGGTTGGACCTCTCTTACAGCTGCATCTCTGCGAAAGCTCGAAGACCCAGCGGTCTGGAAGAGCGCTACCTAAAGAATGCTGCTGTCCTTCCCGACATCTGTTCAGCAGCATCAGTCTCTTCAGTGACACCTCTGTGTCAGCAGGAAGAGTCTGTCTCCATTCACGGCTGCAGCATCCAGGGCTACCAGGACATTTCCCACTCTGTGGCTGAGCCCGTGATGAAGACACTCTGTGGTCGACGCTGTCCCCACAGCCTTGAGCTGGGACTGAAGATTAAGCAGCGTCTGTGGAAGACACTGAACTGCCCCTCACTGGTAGAGACAGAACAGCCTGATGGACGCATCCTGATCACTAAAAGCTTCTCCACAAACAACAGAAGCTTTGCTCCTCGAATTCACGTGGACATCAGTGAAGAGCCCCTGCCTGAGGAGCCCAGAAGAAAGAAGCCCAGACACTGAGTCATCACAGTGTCACATGGAGCCTGAAGTATGTAAATACTGTATAGTTATATAGTAAGTTTTTGTTTGTAGAAGTTCCATTTGTAAGTTTTTAGTTTGTAGAGTAAATTTTCAGCACATGTTCTGGTGTTTAGCACTTTGCTACATGGTTGTCAGGATGTTTTGAGTGGTTTTCTGTGCGTTCACATGGTTTCGCCAATCTTCTCTGTGAGGTTGTTAGGATGTTGTTTTGCAGTCGCTGGCCTCCTCTGAGTGTTTTTCGTGCATTGCTACATGGCTGTTAGTTATGCGTTATGCATGGTTGTTAGTTATGGGTGGTTGGTTGATTTGCAGTTGGTTTAAACAGTTGGGTTAGAGTAGGTTAGGGTTCCTTGCACGGTTTGCAGCTTGCTGTGAGGGCTTGTATGCATCAGTGATGCTGAGAGCTACGCCACTGGTACTTCACAACTACTGGTAGGGTCTTCCCATAGTGGACAGGTCTCAGCTGAGATGCCAGACGAAGACAAACCACCTGATTCTGGACAGCAGCAGATTGGCCTGATGTTCAGAAGATCACGTTCTTATGTATACGGGTAAGTTGGAGAGTTTTACAGCATATAATAATTATCAAATTTTCTTTTAATTTTGCATTCAAATTGAGAATTATGGAATCTGTAAAAGTTTGGTTTCAATTTATAATCATTGATTCAAATATTTAATCTCAATTAATTGCATGATTTCAGAGTTAATCAACAGAGATAAAGCAATCAAAGCATAAAAACTAAACAACATCAGAAGCTCAAAACTATTCTTCATATACTTTTTACATACAGTAGATTGTATATAAAATAAATATGCAGTGTTAAATTTGTATACACATTTATATACTTTTAGATTTGTTTTACCATGCCAAAAAAGCCACTTATCTTACACACTAAATTATATCATTTGTATATTAACTAAATACACCAAATATGAGTTTCTAAATATACAATATTTTAATCATTTTAATAATTACAATTATATGTTAAAACAGTCTGTAGCTGTCAGTCTTGAGCACCCCGTTAAGACCAAAGAGTTATAAACAATGAAACAAACCAAACAGCTTCTGTGAATCAAACAAATTTGAAACAAATAAAAAGTATTTGTTAAAAAAAAAAAAAAGACAAATGTATAAAACCATGTTCTTAACGACTTTAATGATGGAAAGAACTACAATCCCATTAAGCGAATTGCGAATGGCATAATATGTAATTGCAGTTGTAAACTAAATAATCTGTTTATACGCTACCATCCAGGACTTATTTATGCTTCTCATTTTTCGCTTTATATAAATGTCTCTGCTAAATAAATACATGTAAAATTTTCCAGGCGGTCCTAATCAGGGAGAACCCTGAAAAACACAAAACTCAATTAGATCAGCACATTATTCATAGATATACTTTGCCTTATTTTAAAAAGTAAATCATGCATCATGACTTACACTCTTAAAAATAAAGGTGCTTCACGATGCCATAGAAGAACCTTTTTGTCCAAATGGTTCCATAAAGAACCTTTAACATCTGAAGAACCTTTCTGTTTCACAAAAGGTTATTTGGGGCGAAAGAAGGTTCTTCAGATTATAAAAAGGTAAGAAAGTTCTTTAAAGAACCTTTGACTGAATGGTTCTTTGTGGAACCAAAAATGGTTCTTCTATGGCATCGCTTTAAGAACCTTTTGAAGCACCTTTATTTTTAAGAGTGTAGTAGTGACTCACCTCCTTGGATTGATCTGCTCCAAGTCTAAAGCAACAGCAGATAATGTCAACAAAATACCCAATCAATCCGTGGAGCAGACCTGTGTCAAGAAGCACAGGACAAGAAAAGCCTATGAAGCCATGTTTGGCTATGATTTGGTAACAACACTCTGATAATGCATTGTATAACCTTGAGAATATGTTTAATAATATTTTAAATGACTACCATAAATAATATAATCATCTGCTGTAATCGATTTACTTTTATATTTACTTTGTATAACATGTGAAGGTTACCTGAAGTTGAAAAGATTCCTCCATAAGTTGGAGAGTTTTACAGCATATAATAATTATCAAATTTTCTTTTAATTTTGCATTCAAATTGAGAATTATGGAATCTGTAAAAGTTTGGTTTCAATTTATAATCATTGATTCAAATATTTAATCTCAATTAATTGCATGATTTCAGAGTTAATCAACAGAGATAAAGCAATCAAAGCATAAAAACTAAACAACATCAGAAGCTCAAAACTATTCTTCATATACTTTTTACATACAGTAGATTGTATATAAAATAAATATGCAGTGTTAAATTTGTATACACATTTATATACTTTTAGATTTGTTTTACCATGCCAAAAAAGCCACTTATCTTACACACTAAATTATATCATTTGTATATTAACTAAATACACCAAATATGAGTTTCTAAATATACAATATTTTAATCATTTTAATAATTACAATTATATGTTAAAACAGTCTGTAGCTGTCAGTCTTGAGCACCCCGTTAAGACCAAAGAGTTATAAACAATGAAACAAACCAAACAGCTTCTGTGAATCAAACAAATTTGAAACAAATAAAAAGTATTTGTTAAAAAAAAAAAAAAGACAAATGTATAAAACCATGTTCTTAACGACTTTAATGATGGAAAGAACTACAATCCCATTAAGCGAATTGCGAATGGCATAATATGTAATTGCAGTTGTAAACTAAATAATCTGTTTATACGCTACCATCCAGGACTTATTTATGCTTCTCATTTTTCGCTTTATATAAATGTCTCTGCTAAATAAATACATGTAAAATTTTCCAGGCGGTCCTAATCAGGGAGAACCCTGAAAAACACAAAACTCAATTAGATCAGCACATTATTCATAGATATACTTTGCCTTATTTTAAAAAGTAAATCATGCATCATGACTTACACTCTTAAAAATAAAGGTGCTTCACGATGCCATAGAAGAACCTTTTTGTCCAAATGGTTCCATAAAGAACCTTTAACATCTGAAGAACCTTTCTGTTTCACAAAAGGTTATTTGGGGCGAAAGAAGGTTCTTCAGATTATAAAAAGGTAAGAAAGTTCTTTAAAGAACCTTTGACTGAATGGTTCTTTGTGGAACCAAAAATGGTTCTTCTATGGCATCGCTTTAAGAACCTTTTGAAGCACCTTTATTTTTAAGAGTGTAGTAGTGACTCACCTCCTTGGATTGATCTGCTCCAAGTCTAAAGCAACAGCAGATAATGTCAACAAAATACCCAATCAATCCGTGGAGCAGACCTGTGTCAAGAAGCACAGGACAAGAAAAGCCTATGAAGCCATGTTTGGCTATGATTTGGTAACAACACTCTGATAATGCATTGTATAACCTTGAGAATATGTTTAATAATATTTTAAATGACTACCATAAATAATATAATCATCTGCTGTAATCGATTTACTTTTATATTTACTTTGTATAACATGTGAAGGTTACCTGAAGTTGAAAAGATTCCTCCAATGATGCCATACAGTCTCACAAGAAACACAGAGAGAGGCATATGCTCCTCTCTCACCCTCACCATTAATGGACTCAGGTTATATTTAATAAAGATCCCAGATACACCATGACTGCCTTTCTTATTGCTTACAAGCCGCTCCTATACGACAGGCAACATGACCATCAGATAACATGTGAAGGTTACCTGAAGTTGAAAAGATTCCTCCAATGATGCCATACAGTCTCACAAGAAACACAGAGAGAGGCATATGCTCCTCTCTCACCCTCACCATTAATGGACTCAGGTTATATTTAATAAAGATCCCAGATACACCATGACTGCCTTTCTTATTGCTTACAAGCCGCTCCTATACGACAGGCAACATGACCATCAGCAACACACACTTGTACAAATGCATGCACAGGGCACAAATACTCTAGAACCTACCCGTTCTGTAACAGAAAACTGATGCATGTTCACTGAAACACCTGATGTGTGCAGCTTGGTGGGCACAACTGTGATAAAATACTGAAACAGCATATTTTCTGGAAAAAAAAAAGTGTTGGTAAGTGTATTGCATGTAGAAACAGGCATTCTCGACTTATTCTACATTTCAATTTATTTGCATATTTGCATACATAATTTGAAAGCAATCTAATAAATCTAATATAGATTCTGACTGCATATTGTGCTGTGGGTTATGTTGGACAAACATTGAAATATATAACAAAAAATACCTACGCTCTAATGTAATTTTTTCTGTGCCATCAAGGGGATTGATGTGTCCAGGAACATCGTTTCCAAAAGATAAATAATCTATCCGATGTGAGAAGTTAAGAGCAACTGGAGAAATGAGAGAGACAAGGCAAATGAATGTAAGAATTTGCATGCATTAATGTCAACAATAAAAAAGAACCGAATTTCCTTTACATGTGAATTATAAAATTATATTTACAATTTTTTCTTGCAAATTTAGAGTCCTCCATCTAGTGAATATCTGAAGAATTACATGACAAGTTAATAAAATTTGTCTTTAAATGTAAATGGTTTGTGCCTTGACAACCAGAGCCCGTATTCACAAAACATTTTATCTTACCACTAAGAGTTCTCCTAAATAGCAGTAAAAGTTTTTAGCTAAGAGTTTTCTCTTAAAACCTATTCACAAAGCTGCTGAGACAAACATTTACTAAGGAATAGAGAGATGTCAGCTTGCTTACTAACTATGCACACAGTGATTGGCTGATAGTCTCTGTCAAAGATTTATTCATAGAAATATTGAAGAGCGCAATATTATGTTGCCATATTCAAAAAAAGATTTTTAAATAAAACTGCTAATTGCAACATTCAAAAAAAGATTTTAAAATACAGGCTAAGTGTCACTAATTAAACAATATACATATATATAAGTATGTATGTTCAGCTAATTGTCAGCCTGTATGCTTCTTGTAAAAAATTAGTGAATATGCATATAAACAGCCTTTTAATTAACAGAGTAGAATCATTCTTGGCTGATAGTAAGACATGCAAACAAAAAAGAAAACCAAACTGGACGCACGAACAGCTGTTACTTCTTGCCCAATTGGTTAATGAAAACAAATAATCAAAGGAAATTTTGAAGTTGGGATATCCTCCAAAACCAAAGGCGATACCTTTTTAAAATATAGTCTCTGTCAAAGATTTATTCATAGAAATATTGAAGAGCGCAATATTATGTTGCCATATTCAAAAAAAGATTTTTAAATAAAACTGCTAATTGCAACATTCAAAAAAAGATTTTAAAATACAGGCTAAGTGTCACTAATTAAACAATATACATATATATAAGTATGTATGTTCAGCTAATTGTCAGCCTGTATGCTTCTTGTAAAAAATTAGTGAATATGCATATAAACAGCCTTTTAATTAACAGAGTAGAATCATTCTTGGCTGATAGTAAGACATGCAAACAAAAAAGAAAACCAAACTGGACGCACGAACAGCTGTTACTTCTTGCCCAATTGGTTAATGAAAACAAATAATCAAAGGAAATTTTGAAGTTGGGATATCCTCCAAAACCAAAGGCGATACCTTTTTAAAATCACATTATCGTCAAATGTTTCTAAAATGTTTACGTTCCGAGGCAGATTGCCGGCAACAGCCATTTTAGTTTGTGGTTTCATCTTAGTGACTTTAGGAGTCCTCTTCACTACTCCTAACTTTTCACAGATTTAGGAGCAAGTTTTAATGCTAAAACGCTTTGTGAAGTACTCTTAGAGCAAAAATTTTGCAATTAAAATCTGTAGACACAAATACATAAAATGAATTTAAATATGTATTTTGGATGTTTTCTTTCCACTAGTCTGTTTGTTTTTTTCCAGTAGTGTCTTGTGAGAACAGTTAATATGGCAATATCTGTGTTTGATTCCAATGATATATATACACCTGTGCAGATCGGCAAAATTGTAAACTTTAGTTATATTAATGTAAACACTTGTAGTGCTTGTTTTCTGGCATAAATGCTAAACACAAGCTAAATGCTAAATAAGATCATTCTTCCTGTTCACCCAACTCAGATAATTGTGCTATTAAAGCTTATTTCTGCACAATCATCTCAAACTGACACAACAAGACTGATGCAAATGTGGATTAAATCTTCGTCTTACCTCTTTCTAAACACATTTAAGACTAAGGTTTGAACACTTTCCAATGAGACGATCCATTCACTGCCATTTAAATGGGCTGTTTTGCAACCACTGCCACATTGTGAAACAGCTGGTTTTTCCGGTTAAACAAAACCCAGCACAGTTTTCCTTAAAACAAAAGTTGACAGACAGAACTGAAATACCTGAAGAATCTGCAGATGCTTCATCCAGAACTCACTGAAACTCAGTAGCTATATCAATTTGCAATAAGGCTTCAGTTAAAATAAATACATAAATAAATGTTTACCTAAAGAAATGTGTGAAGTTAAGAGGAAGTTGTTCACAAATTTTGACAGGATTAAGCATCTTAAAGTGAAAGTAGTTGTACAAATTGCTTTGGTGTAACTCAGTAGCACGTACTATCAAGAGAATATTATGACAATAAACAAAATTATTTTACACAATTATAGCATTTACAAATTGTCAGAGAAGAAACATTTTTTGTGCAGTTCTAATCTGAATTGCATCAATATATTGAAACATTAGTGTATAAAGAACAGCAAAAAAAAAAGACTCTTTACAGCCTTCAGTTTTTAAGTCCATGTTTTTTAATTGTTTTAAGTTTTATTTTAGAGATGTTTACAATCTATGCACATTGCTTATTTTATCTTGAACATTTACTTTAAATTTCATTTTAATATACCATATAGATGTTTTATTTTAATCTCTTCATCTATTAGTATAGGCTAACTTTTTTTTATTGTTCTCATTTATATATCTTATCAATATCTGTGCATCTGCAGGTTTTATACATTTATAAATAAAAATAATAACAAAAAACATTCCTGACGAAATATATTTCATAGCATTGACTTTTTTTACCTACTAGTAGCCTAAATAATGTGAAAAGCGGTCTCAAAGAGGTCGTTCAATTGCGCATGCGCATTCGCTTTCGCCTTTTACCGCGCGGTGACCTGCTCCTGTCAAAGTGAGGAACAGCTTTCATCTCCGCAGTAATATATTCGGCAACGTTGAAAGGTACTTGTATTTATTCATATCGCGTATTAAGTATTACCCACCAAATGTAACAAACTGAAGAGTATAAGTGAATAATAAACGTGCGCTGTCGATTAACGTTAACCTAGCAAGCCACGTGTAACCAGAATTGCACAGAATCAGTCCGGTCATTATTATATTTAATACACTGGATTTTTTTTAGGGACTAACAGTTATATAATTTACGTTTTTATCAAGGAAAGTCCTGTGAGAAGCGTATGCGTGCTGTATTGACATATTTATACACAAGGATAAGTATTATGCCAGGACATGGCCTACATGACCCTCCACGTTCGTTAAAGCTTATGTTTCAGTGCTTTTGCTTGAGATATACTTATCAAACACACCTGAACCAGCTAATTATGGTCTCTGGGTTCACTTGAAAATGACAGAGCAGTGTAATGTAGCAGAGTTTGAGCTAAACTGCAGGAAGTTGGATCTCCAGGAGCAGAATTGACTAGCCTTGCATCATCCCAATTACACACACAATGACCCATGGTACTGATTAACAATGCATTTTACCTCACAGTAAGACAAACGAAGAATGAATCGAGCCTTCACTCAGACCTTGATGAGACCCAATCTCCCTTTGAGGAGACCTGCGACTGGACCGAGTTCACTTACTCCTCGAGGCCCAGCACCAAACTTTCACGAGCCCGCTCAAGAAAATCTGCTAGCAAGTGACATGCTAGATGGTATGGGTGAAATGATTTTGAGCATTACACATGCATGTCGTAAAAAAAAAAAAAACATATTCTTTTTCCAATTCTTTAGGTCCTATGGGGGATGCTGTTCGAAAGGAGAATGTGATTTCCGCCCAAAATAGTCAGAATGTATGTATGTGTTAACATCTGTATAACATTTTTTAAAGATTTATCTTATAAAGTTATTTTTTAAGTCAAAAACCTAAATTCAAACTAATATGTCTTAATGCTTTGACATTGGTTGTATTGCTATGTGTATATATTTGATATATTTTCCTCTTGAGGCTTTAAAGGAATAGGTCACCCAAAAATAAAAATTGTCATCACTTATTTCCAAACCTGTATGGATTTCTCAATGGGGACCGGAAACAGTTTGGTTACCCACATTCTTCAAAATATCTTCTTTAGTGTTCAGCAGAAGAAATACATTTATATAGGTTTGGAAGAACTTGAGGGTGAGTAGGGCTGGACGATATGGCCAAAATTTATATCACGATATATTTCTTAATTTCGGTCGATACGATATAATTCCGATATCGATATGAACACTATTAAAAAGCCTCATAAAAACGGCCAAGAACGGCCACAACAGATGTCTGTACCTACAAACTTATGAAAAATTAATTTGCCAACTCTATGAAACCTACTCCTATAAAACTATATAATATTTTAGGAAAAAAATGGCGCAAATAAATACATGTTCACCTTTTATTGGTATTTAGCCTTCATACAAACAAGTAATGTGAAATCACTGTCAAATAAATCTCAGTCTCCTTATTAATATTAATATTTTTTATTTCAAACTATAGGCTAACATACCAGTCAAAAGTTTTTGAACAGTAAGATTTTTAATGTTTTTTAAAGAATTCTCTTCTGCTCACCAAGCCTGCATTTATTTGATCCAAAATACAGCAAAAACAGTAACATTTTGAAATATTTTTACTATTTAAAATAACTGTTTTCTATTTGAAAATATAATTTATTCCTGTGATTTCAAAGCAGAGCTTTAGCATCATTACTCCAGTCGCATGATCCTTCAGAAATCATTCTAATATTTTGATTTGCTGCTCAAAAATCATTTATTATTATGATGTTGAAAACAGCGGAGTAGATTTTTTTCAGGTTTCTTTGATGAATAGAAAGTTCAGAAGAACAGCATTTATGTGAAATAGAAATCTTTTGTAACATTATAAATGTCTTTATCATCACTTTTGATCAATTTAAAA
>NW_015505215.1:1909991-1929525 GCF_001515645.1 Sinocyclocheilus grahami | reverse complement strand
AAAAACCTTTGACTGGTCGTGTAGGCTGATTATTCTTATAGATTGAAACGCGCATTAACCAGGTAAACGATTATGAAACATGCTCCGAGTTGCTTCAGAAAACAAAAAAATAGAGCAACAACAAAAGCATGTTGCTGGAAATGGGTTTATTGAAAATGCAAACTGCTTGTCTGCCAGCAGGAGGCGCTGTGCGAGCGGTGGAACTAAAGGTTTCTCCAGTAATGGCTGTAAACAAAGCAGCTCCGCTCATGAACGCTACTTTATCAGATAAAAATGCCATCTAAACTGTTCTGAAGACAGTCAGTTCCCTTCAGAGATACATTCATATAAAACACCCGCGACGCGTTTTGATTTTGAAACGTGCAGTGCTCATGTTTATTCAACGAAGTCAAACGCCACAAATAAATCAATGTATGGGAAACACTGGTAATGTATATCGAAATATCGGAAATGTGTTTAAAAATCATATCACCGTTATTGAAAAAAATTATATCGCGATACCTATTGATATTGAATTATTGTCCAGCCCTAAGGGTGAGTAAATAATAACAGCATTTTTATATTTGGGTGAACTATCCCTTTAACCAGAAATCAGAGAGCATTCGGTAGTAGTTAAAGTATTTAATTTTTTCTGCAGTGTGGAGACTTTTTGTCTCCCCCCCAGACAGCAGGGTCTATGGTGGGCCCACTGGTAAAGCTGTGCAATTACTGCAGTCACCAGGGTAGGTTACTTTGCTCAATTTCAGTGTTTAACATTTCTTTGTCATTTTGTCACACTGCAAAACATTTTCTTACACAATGTTTTGTATTGTTTTCCAGTACAAATATCTAAACATTGTTAAATCAAGATACATTTATTTGAGAAGGAAAATTACTTCCAATATTTATTAAATGTGATCAGATTTAGGCTATGCTTAAAACCAGAAAATCTGCCAGTGTGGTAAGAAAATTACTTTTTTTACCCAATTATATTTGTCATATTTGTCTTGTTTTAGTATAACTGTTGTAATGTATTGTGAAGCCAGAATTTGTATCCATCAACAGAAACATGCATTAGCCGAACTCTAACAAACCATATTACAGATGCATTTCATTTGATTTAAGTTGAACCGCGGTCCTAGTGCATGCCGAACGGTGTGTGGAGAACGGTACATGTGGTACAGTGGGAAAAAAATGAATTTTAACCAATGATTCTTTGCAGCCTCATCTTTTGGAAGTGAAAATAAAAGTTTGCTTTCACAGCATAGGACACATGATGTTAACCACATGAACAAGCTACATTGAGGGCGGGTCAGGTTGTTCACGGCCAGAAACTAGGCAGGCATTATGCAAATGTGTTACCCTGTGACATGTAGCCATCACAGAAGTGGTATTTGAATTACTGACGACTCGTTTAGGCTGTCTTCTTTCTTTTGGGAGACGATAACTTAATATTTATCGTGCACTTTCGGCTTCACAACTTTGCAGATTGTTTACATTCACATACAGCTACATTACACTCTGCATGAAAGGCAATATTTCAAATGGAATAATAGGGGAACTTTAAACTTAAACTCCATACTATCAGCCTCTTCAGTATCTAATTTTAATAAAGTCCATAAACACCTCTTAGATATCATAAAATTTTGATTTTAATATGTTTTAATTTTGATATCTTTTTTTAGAACACAAGAATTTTTAGATATTTGTTATGGAAAGCAAATCATTTTTTGCAGTGCACATGTTAAAGAGTCCTGGCCACTGATAGTGGCGCATCTATGTTTTTGTTGGTTTTGATGAGCAGAATGAGTAGGTCATTTGTTAGTAATGTTTTCTTGTATCCTGTTTAGGAAACTTCAGGTGCACTGGTTGTAAAAGAACATGCTACTGTTCTGTAGCTTGTCAGACTCAGGATTGGAAAGCTCATCGACATGTCTGCAAACCTAGCATCCCAGAAGTTGCCAGGTACTAGCAGGAATGTTTTATATTAGTGTCATTTGTGTGTTGGTTTGGAAGCACAATATGTAAAACATGCCTTTTTCTCCTCCTTTTTTCAATCAGTGATAAAACGAAGGAATCCACAGCTATGCCAAGTAGAAATGGACTTGGTGGCCTTCAAACTAAGGTATTTCTTTGGTTGCTATAGTGACTTACATTTGCAGTAGTTAGTTGTTCCATCTAATTCCTTCATAAGTGGGCATCACTTTCTTTCTTTTTTTAATAAAGGAAATCTGTGTTGACGTACAGCCAAACAGAATGTATCGACGTGATTTACGCAAGAATGTTGTTTCTAAAGGATCTGAGATACAGGTACTTTTCTGTTTAGGTCTATATTGCTTTATGACCCATGAACAGATATTGTACCTCACAGAGGATCCTTTTTCAGGGTACAGTGATTGACCTGAGGAACCCTGGGGAATTCTCCATTCACCTGCAGTCAGTGGAGATGATGGAGTCCCTGAAAAACATCACCACAGAGCTCCAGAAGGCCTATAGCACTTCATTTGCTGCTGAGTACAAGCCTGAAATTGGGGAGCTCTGTGCTGTAAAATTTTCTCTTGATCGGGTGAGGCACTTAAAAATTTTTTTTTAATTTTAGTTACATTTGTCAGAAACCCAGTGATTACTGTTTTTGTGAAATAGGCATTAATGTTCCTGTCTGTCAGTGCACAGCTTAACAGGACAATGGAATTATTTATCTCAGAACATAGACTGTAGTGAGTTTTGTAGTGCTCAGTTTGGTCTCTTTCATGCTGATTTAGAACTGGTATCGAGCTGAGGTTCAGTCAGTCGATGTGGCCCGCAGAGTTGTGAGTGTGTTTTACATCGACTTTGGAAATGAGGAGAATGTTACACTTGACAACATAAGGCCTCTCTCTGAGAACATTGATGCTGCACCACCATTTGTAAGTTATGTCTCCGTTCCATAATACATTATTATTAATTTTAACAATTTACATAATTATTATTAATTATTTGTTCCACACGCGTGTGTGTGTTTGTGTAGAAACCTATATATATATATATATATATATATATATGTATGTATATATAGTTGTAAAAATTTTAAATACAATTTGTAGTATCTGCAAAATGTTAATTATTTTAACAAAATAAGAGGGATCATGCAAAATGCATATTATTTTTTAACCTGAATAGTGACATGAATAAGATATTTCACATAAAAGATGTTTGTTTACATATAGTCCACAAGAGCAATTAATAGTTGAATTTAAAAATATGACCCAATTCACAAGTTTACATGCGCTTGATTCTTAATACTGTGTTGTTACCTGGATGATCCATACCTTTTTTTTTTTTTTAAGATTTGTTCACGAGTCCCTTATTTGTCCTGAATAGTTAAACTGCCTGCTGTTCTTCAGGTCTGACAAATTCTTTGTGTATTTGAACCCTTTCCAACAATGATTGGTTTTGAGATCCATCTTTTCACACTGAGGACAAATTAGGGACTCCTACGCAACTGTTACAAAAGGTTCAAACGCTCACTGATGCTGCAGAAGGAAAAATTATGCATTAAGAGCCAGAGGTGTAAACTTTTGAACAGAATGAAGATGTGTACATTTGTCTTATTTTGCCTAAATATCTTTTTTTCCATTTAGTACTGACCTTCAGAAGCTACAGAAGATACTTACATGTTTCCCAGAAGACAAAATAAGTTCTATTTACTCTGATCTTCAAATTCAAAATGTTGCATCTTAATGATCTTAATGCAGCGTGTTTCCTTCTGGAGCATCAGTGAGCATTTGAACCTTTTGTAGGGATGCACCGATATGAAAATTTTGGCCGATACCGATAACCGATTATTCTTTATTTTTGAAAGCCGATAACCGATATGTTGGCCGATAAATCTATATCCAAATTGTTATATACTTTTTGAGAGCCTGATTACAAAAAAGGTCTCATCATTAAAAGCCACATCCCAAACACTTCAACATAAGCAGCCTAGTTTGAACGGTGTACGTTTTAAAAATATTTTTACTCTCCCATTACCAAATTTAGTCATAAAAAAGCCTTACAAATAAATAAAATTATGCATAAATAATGCAAACAAGTCACTGGACATCATTACACATGTAAAGAATCAAAATGAATGCGCCACAGATCAATAAAACAGAATAGCCTCTGCACGGACAATAATTAAATGATTTTAATTACTAAACCATATTGTTGATGAAAATAATAAGAGAAAAATACAAGTGGTTGTTGTTATTAATAATATATCAATGATTTTGAAAAAGTAACAAATTAATACCACTGTTTTAAATAGCAGCCATTGAGCTGCAGCTCAAGCTGAAGCTGAAGAGCTGAATGAACACGGTAAACTGAAGCGTTTTGCTGGCAGCTTATTTAACTCAAGGAAATGCATCCTGAGATTAATATTAATACAACATAAACATAATATTACAACTTATATATGAAATGACAAATGACGCAGTTATTGCATGCTATAGTCAGAATGTGTGATCCTGTTGTGGATGCGCTCTTCCCATAACAACGCGCTGAAACACGGCAACTAAACCCAAAGAATTCACAACGTTTTATTATAATAATGTTCTCATTAGAATGTTATATACACGACATTCCCAATCATAGTTATTAATGTTGTGCACTGCTGTTTGAGCTGCGTGCGCTGAGCTAAAGACGATCACCGGTAAACTGAAGCGCTCTTTTTAACTTAACCAAACGCATTCTATATGAGATAAATCAGATATACATCAAATAAACACAATATTACAACGTACAATTGCACAAAAGGCTGCAAACGAACAGCGCGCATCTGAAGTGTCTCTGAAGGAAATAATGCATTATTTATCGGCTTTAAGATATCGGCCAAATTTTCTTATCAGGCCGATACCGATAACAGAAAAAATTCGCATTTATCGGGCGATACCGATATGGTGGCCGATATATCGTGCATCCCTAACCTTTTGTAATAGTTGCGTATGAGTCCCTCAGTTGTCCTCAGTGTGAAAAGATGGATTTCAAAATCATACACTCATTGTAGGAAAGGGTTCAAATAACCAAAGAATTTGAAAAAAACAAAACACAGAATTTGGGACCCAAAGGATTTTTCTGAAGAACAGTGGGCAGTTTAACTGTTCAGGACAAACAAGGGACTCATGAACAACCATCACAAAAAACAAAACTGCTGTGGATCATCCAGGTAACAACACGGTATTAAGAATCAAACGTATGTGAACTTTTGAACGGGGTAATTTTTATTGATTAGTTTCTCTTGTGGACTATATGCAAACATCTTTTGTGAAATATGTTGTTCAGGTCAGTTCTAAATAAAAAACATGCATTTTGTATGATCTCTTATTTTGGTAAAATAATTTAATATATTGCAGATACTACAAAGTGTATGTAAAATTGACCACAACTGTCTGTGTATATGTGTATATGTGTGTGTGTGGGTGGGTGTATATACAGCTCCATCTTGTTAAATTACTTATGATGCCACTATGTTATGCTTTTGCTGAAGCTGCTTTTTTTTATGTCTGACAGGCTTTGCAATGTTGTGTTGCTGGGATAAAGCCTCTGACAGGAAGTTGGACAGGCGAATGCACTATTTCTGTTAGGCAGTTAATTGCTGGAAAGAGTCTCACCTTCACAGTGTTGGATATCATGAATGATGGAGCTCTGCTTGCGGTAGATGTTCCTCTAAGCACTCTTGGTAGGGCATTTATGGTTCATTGCAGTGGCTGTTTGGAGAGCTTTGTGTGATACACACAAGATTTTCAATCTAAATTTGTTCCACAGGTAAATACATGAGCACTTTCCTGATAGAGCAGGGCTATGCCATAAAGGAGGACGTTCCTGTCAAACCACAGACTGAACATGACATCAGTGAGTTGCTTCATTATCTTGTCTTTTTCATTAAATGTTTCACGCCATTTTTTACGTTTTTTTAACCTCCATCCATTCGCATCTATCTTCAGATTCATTGATGACAGCATCCTTTGAGAACTTCAAGCGCTTGTCTGGAGGAAAGAATGAGAACTCTGAAGCCAGGCCTCCAGAACCGTTGACTCAAGGATTGGGTGACACATTCACTGCTATTGTCACCCACCTCCAGTCTCCCTCAGAGATCCTCTGTCAGAAGCTTGAAAATGCGAGTGAGTTTTCTGCAACTCAGTTTAAGTTTATCTCAATGTCTTTATTACTTTTTAATGTACTTTTTAAATTATTGTAATAATTTACATTATTACAAATAAATGTAGCTTAAATGCAAAACATTTTTATAACACCTAAAAGACCCCAAACTTTTCAGTGGTAATTTATGTGCACTAATGTCATGACATTAGTGCACATAAATTACCACTGAAAAGTTTGGGGTCTTTAGGTGTTATAAAAAATGTTTGCATTTAAGCTACATTTATTTGATCAAAACCACAGTAAAAACAACAATAAACTGTCAATGTAATACAATTGTAAAAAACATTTTTTTCCTAATAAACATTAAAAAAA
Organism: Sinocyclocheilus grahami; assembly: GCF_001515645.1. NCBI lineage: Eukaryota > Metazoa > Chordata > Actinopteri > Cypriniformes > Cyprinidae > Sinocyclocheilus > Sinocyclocheilus grahami. The sequence goes on along the minus strand of NW_015505215.1, from coordinate 1,923,054 downwards.
AAAAACTTTTTTTTCCTGTGATGGCAAAGCTGAATTTTCAGCTTCATTCTCAAATGATCCTTCAGAAATCATTAAAATATGCTGATTTGGTGCTCATTGGTGAATAATTTCCTATTATCCATGTTAAGACAGTTGTGCTGATTAATATTTGTGGAGACTATTAAATCTTTTTTCAGTATTTTTTTAATTAGAAAATTTTTATGAAATATATGCTGTACTTTCAGTAGGTTCAGTGCACTGTATGATGTAATCTTCATGCATTTAGGTGTAATCCAGCAGTTGCAAGTGAACTTAAGGGAGCACTGCTCAAAAACTCCGGTCAGTGAGAACTTCAGACCTGCACCAGGAACTGTCTGCTGCTCACTCTTCTCTGGTCAGTCCAGTGTCTTCAGACATTTTTTTTTTTTTTTCTCTCATTTTTCCTTTTCTTTTGATTGATGTACAAATGTCCATAGTGCTCCTTCACATACAGTGCAAGGGACTGGGTGCTGTTGAATTGTTTAAAAAAGGCACCATAAAAGTGATGTCTTCTGAAGTAATTTCCATGTGTTACAGAGGACAACCAGTGGTATAGAGCTAAAGTTCTAGCATATTCCTCGGAAGATCGTGTGTGTGTTGGCTACATAGACTTTGGAAACTCTGAGGAGGTTGAGTTATATCGCCTACGACCAATCTGCAAAGAGTTGCTGGCTTTGGCAACTCAAGCAATCCCTTGTTCTTTAGCAGGTACAGTACAATTATTCATGCTCTGATTTTTTATTGGCTCAGCATATACAAATTTGCATTCTTGCAGACAAAGTCAGAGATTACCAGCAAGGTTTCTTAATTCATTATAGGGGTCATACGATGTTGCTAAAAATAACATTATTTTGTGTATTTGGTGTACTGAAATGTGTTTGTGGTTTAAGGTTAAAAAAACACATTATTTTCCACATACTGTACATTATTGTTTCTCCTCTATGCCCCGCCTTTCTGAAATGCGTTGATTTTTACAAAGCTCATCGGTCTGAAAAGCGAGGTGTGCTGTGACTGGCCAGCTATCCAGTGCGTTGTGATTGGCCGAATACCTCAAGCGTGTGACGGAAATGTTACACCCCTTACCATATTGTGATGCCGTGTCCCGGCCGGAGTGACGAGACAAAAACATTCAACCCCATTATAAACGAGGCATTTGTTGCATCCAGTGGGGACATTATTACAGATTATAATGACTTGTACTGTCTTTTTACGCGTTACATTGAATCGCGCCGCGTAAACACAAAACCATGTCTGCATCTGTGATCGGAGAAATGACAAACAACAAGTGCTACTCTACACTGCTCGCATTTGAATCATCAGTGGCAAATCCTTTAAATGAAAACGTACTTACAGTTTGTGAGTCAGAACAGCCGGCATTGTAGTCTCTACCAGGATCAGGAAACAGTCCTCCATACAGTGCGCTGCACACATCTGAATATTTGGGTTGAACTGTTCTGGAACAGTGTTGTAAATACAACTTAACCACTGATTTCTAGTCGTGTCCTGTTTTGGAAGGCCAAACAAAGTAGTTTCGCTTTCACAACACACGGTGGGCTTGAGTGAGCGGCGGCCGGCGGATTTGACAAAGGAGCGGCCGCCAGGCTTGCGGCAACCACATGTGACCACCCCGGGCTGGACTCCGCTTCGTCCACAGTGAAAGCCGATCCGGCGATCCACAGCACAAAGTTGATGTATTTCCTCAGCGACCAGCACGGATCATCTCTAGGCATGACGAAGCAGATATCGTCCTCTTTTGGAAGGCCAAACAAAGTAATTTCGCTTTCACAATGAAACGCAGTGCCTTCATGACATGGCGGCAGCAACAATACTACAGCGAGAGTAAAAGCTACGCCTTCTTTGCGTGAACATTTGGAACGTTATGCAAATCTTCCCACATCGTGACGTAGATATGTGGGGGCGTGTTAGAACGAGCCGTTTTAGGTAGGCGTGGTTGACTCTTCTTTTATAAAGAATATCTCTTTGCAACTTCTTTGCAACTTTACAGATCTTCTTTATGCACCAAGAGCTTGTAACACTCCAAAGAGAAAGGAAAAATTTAAATCGCATCATATGACCCCTTTAATATTCAATTTGCTCTAGGTATAAAGTCTCCAACGGGCACCTGGCCAGAGGAGGCCATTTTGATGGTGAAACGTCTGGTCTGCAACCGCTTCATACGGGTTGAGATTCTGGGTAAGAAGGATGGTAGGGCTCTGGTGTCCATGATTGATGAGTCTAGTGACCCTCAGACCAATGCCGCTGAGGTGTTGGTTAACATGGGTTATGTTGCCGTTGAAAGTGTGGAGACAGAGAAAAATGAACCGACTCAAGCCTCCTTACCTGAAATGCCTTGTAAGTGAAGAAACCTTTTGTACTGATTTATTTTAGCCATTTCTGATAATTTTTGAAAGGATAATTGATATATATTTTCTAATTTTACTCTAGCCCTCAGTAAACCTGTTGTTGAGAAAATGGAGTGGACTTGTGCTGAACTTCCCTCTGATGGCCAGAAGGTGGAGCTAGTAATCAGTAGCCTGAAGAGCCTTGATGAATTCTACTGTTATAACTACAGCAAAGCAGGTGCGATTGTCCATCAGTGTTATTTTTTCTACTTTGTGGGACTCATTACGTTTACATTTGTGATGAAGTATTTTGTTGTTATTTCTGGCAGATGCACATATCCTGACAGAGCTGTCCTATGAGCTCATGAAGCATTGTGAATTGGAGAGAGCTTCCTTTACCCCCACTGTGGGAGAACCGTGTTGTGCTCTCTTCACAGGTGATACTGACTCATCCTTCAGAAGCAAACACCATGGTCACAGTAACACACTTACAATGAAAGTAAACCGAAACAAACCAAAAAGGACACTTTTTTCCTTTATTGAATCAAACTGATTTTTCAAGATTCTTTGATAAATAGACATTTCAAAAGAACAGCATTTATTTGAAATGGAAATCTTTTGTAACACAATACTGTAGAAGACTTTACTGTCAGATTTGATCAGATTGATGCATCCTTGCTAAATTCAAGTATTTAAAAACTGTCATAAACTATTGAACAGATTTGATTTCCAATATTGTTTTGCTCCCTGTTTGAAGGAGATGCCCGCTGGTACAGGGCCATGGTATTAGAAGTGTGTGGAGAGGGTAAGGCCAGAGTTTATTTTGTGGACTATGGGAACTCTTGTGAGGTGGAGGGGGCACATCTAAAGGCCATCACCCCAAGCCTGCTCAAACTGCCTTTCCAAGCAATTCGCTGCTGGCTTGCAGGTTTGTTTCTCTGTTGGTGTCTGTTTGCCTATGAATTATTTGAAATGTGTTTTTATAGAATCTTTTCCACTCATTAACTACACGAAGTAAATATGTCTTCTGAATATGTAAGTGTGTATTCTGTATATAATATTGTAAAGGCATTGTACATATGTGTGCAGGAGTGGAAGCAGTGGAGGGTCAGTGGAATAAAGAGGCAATACATAAGTTTCAGGCTCTTTGTGCCGGTCAGCCGTTGAGTGGCAGAGTGATGTCCATCACTGAGAAGGGTTATGGGGTAGAGCTGGAAAGCGCCGGACAAAGCATTGCTGCTGTGCTAATCTCGGAGCACCTGGCTAAACCTTATAGACAGGTGAAACAGCCTCCTGTGCAGCCAGCTAAACCCACCAGTCAGATTGAGGATCTGCCCACCCTTAAACCCATTGATCAGAGTCCACCTGCTGAAGAGCCTTTGAAAGTGAACAACAACAAGGGAGCTGCCAATGACACAGAAGGTTCAACCTCATCAAGTAAGTTAGCATAACTGATGCTAAAACCTTTTATATGTCTCTTATCAAGACAGTTTTGTAATTGCTATTACTACTAGTAATATGCAAGTCATTTTTCTTTATTGTTGTTCTTGTGTATGATTAAATGTTTATTGTCGTCTAGTTGGCACTTTTCCTTTGAATTGGAAAACATTGGAGCTGTCTTGCACTGATGCTTTCCAACCAAGGGTGGCAGCAGTGATCAGCCCTAGTCTCTTTTACATAATGAATCCTGGACAAGGTGTGCACTCATAGCATAGCATTTAAAGCATAAAGTCTAGCTAGAGCAACTATTATCATTGTTATATTATCATAACTACCATAGCATGGCCATTAGAGTAATGATGCTTTACATTCAGCTGATTTTTGTCCACTCAGTGAATGTGGAGGGTCTGAAGGCTGTTATGACTGATGTTGCGAAGTACTGCAGCAAACAGCCAACCCCCAATCAGTGCCACCCTTTACCAGGAGCTGCTTGTTGTGCACAATTCTCAGGTCAGTTTCACCTTCACCTATTGCTTACTCTTACCAGGTTAAATAGATGGAATCATCAACTTTACATGTGTAGTGTTATTAATCTGTATGTTAAGTGTTTTCAAAGAAGCAGCAGTATTCTATAACTTGTGGTTCCTTTCAAAAGTTTGGGTTCAGTAAGATTTCAAATGTAATTTCTTTCAACAAGGATGAAATAAGTTGATAAAAAATGACAGTAAAGACATTTACATTGTTAAAAGATTTTTTTTTTTTCAAATAAATGCTATTGTTTAGCTTTAAAAAAAAAATATATATATATTAAGCAGCACATTCCAAAATAACTATTTAAAGTAATTAGTGAGGATGCATTGGTTGAATTCCTAGCTAAACAAGTAACTCTAGGTCTGAAACTGACACACCTGTAGTCCACAGCTTTTAAACTATAGCTGTAAAAGTGGGTGCACCCATCCACCGTAAAAGTGTCTTTTAAAGTGTTTTTTAATACATTATATATTCTATGCATAATGTTTTAATGTTGTTTTTATGAGAGTTGCGTCGCTTTGTGATGTGGTTTTATGAGAGTGTGTATGATGCTATGTGATGTGGTTGTGCTATAAATATCCCCTAGATCAGGGGTGTCAAACTCAATTCCTGGAGGGCCGGAGGGTTGTTCCAACCCTGCTCCAACACACATACCAAGTCGTTTTCAAATAAGCCTGAAGGATTTGATTTGTTGGATCAGGTGTGTTTAATTAAGGTTGAATCTAAACTCTGCAAGGCTCTGGCCCTCCAGGAATTGAGTTTGACACCCCTGCCCTAGATGTTCTTTCATAAAGCAGTCAAATTCAACTGATTATTCAGGTGACAAAAATTGGTACCGAGCTGTTGTGTTGGAAGTAACAAGCAAGCATGCACATGTAATTTACGCCGATTATGGAAACATGGAGACGGTCCCTGTCTCCAGTATCCTTCCCATCACCAAAGAACTTCTCCAGCATCCATTCCAGATCGTCAGATGTGCACTGGCAGGTAAGCCTAGCACCTGAACTCTAATCTAATCTAAATGTACAAATCATTGCCAACGTTAAAACCCTTGTAGGGCACAGGATAGATTTTGATTTCTTATTTTAGCTATGTTGAGTCATGATTGTGACCCTGTTGTTGTTGTTGTTTTTTTCTTCACAGGTAAAGAGAACTTCCCTATAGTGTGGCCCACTGAAGTTTTGGAACTCTTTGGGATTCAGTTGAGCGGGGGCATCCTGGGATCTCTGCAGGGCTTTGATGGGACCTCCAACTTGCTTACCCTTTCCCAGCAGTCTGGTCAGACTAGCAGAGACATTAATGCCATTATTCTTGGAGCTCTGCAGAAAGGACAGAGCAAGGCTAACTCAAAGCCACCTGTCATTGCTGCTGTGGAAAAAAAGGATGTAGATCAGAGGCAGACACAAACCGTCAGCTCAATCAAGGCCGCAGATCAACCTCAGTCTGCACATGTTGAGAAACCTGACCTGGAAGATCAAGCCCCTCCTCTAAGTGCCAGCTACAGGCTTGAGGAACCAGGTGAGAAAATTAAACATTAAGCAAAATTCATGTTGGCAAGATGTGTGGTAATGTAGGTGTTTACAGGGCTTGCACAGGATCATTAGCAATAGGGCTGCACGATTATTACAAAAATCGTAATTGTCGATTAATTGTAATTACGATTATCACAATTTACATTGAAGGATGTTTATACTAGGGTTGGGTACCGTAACCTATGTAACCGGTATGTACTAGAACCAAATCAGAACGCAGATTTCGGTGCCTCATTTCGGTGCCACTTAAATGCCTGAGCAATCGCTTGAAATATTTGTCCTGGTTCTCCGAAATGGATGTAAGAAGCATGGGCGTCGCTAGGCCATTTTTAGCAGGGCTATAGCGATTAGCTCCATAAACTGTACACAAATTCGTGATCGCCTCAGAGTCAGTCCACTTTAAATTTCGTATGAAAACTGCAGCAGACTTCGACTCCTCCCATCTTTCAGCGCGCTCTTCAATCCGCAGACCGTGGCGGCGCAGCACGAGTGGACTCAAACAGAAACAGAGGACACAACACACAAGGTGTGTGTTTATCGATAGATTGTTATAATATCTGTATCTGTGCAGTTCTTTGTCATAAATACAGTTTACAAAAGGTCATGAGGGAGCAATCGGTTTCCCATCTACTGTAAAGTTTTCGCTGACACCTCATCACACCACAGCTGTTTCCTCCAGCGAAAATCTAGCCTTTAACACATATGAATGCATACTTTATAAAACGATCATGCTGCTCTTTTAATTAGAAAATTTAATATAAATCATATTACAGTGCATGTGGCATACCATACAGTCATTTACAGAACTGATTAAAGACAGTGACAGACAGCACTGTCAATTCACTCATGACACTCAATTCACTCTGACAAAGATACAGTAGAAACGTTGTGTGGTTTTGTATTAAATATTGTTTTGTATTAAATAATGACCCAGATCGTGAAATACATTTATTAGCCTTAGAGTAAGGGAAGCACAACTTGGGAAATGAGAGCATCCGAGGAGCATGTGAATGCTATGTATATTTATTTTAAATATGTTTAATGTTCTTTAATGTTATCAATTGTTTTTTGTTTTGTTTTTTGTCGCTCTTTTTTTAAAGTATCGGTTCAGGCACCGGAACCGTTTTAAAAGTATCGATTTGGCACCGGTATCACAGAAAACCCAATCGATACCCAACCCTAGTTTATACCATTGTTTGATGCAACTGCATGCCTTATTTTTATATATAAAAAACTGAAAACACTCTAACTGAAAAACCTTTAGTGCATTTCTATAGTATTAAGCCTCAAATATCAACTATACATCGGAAAAAATATGAATGGTATTATAGTGTTATACTAAAACTAAAATTAAAACAATGGAAAAACCCTTAAGATAACATGTAGAAAGAAAAAAAAGCATCTTAAGCACGCAGAATAACATACAGTGGGTACGGAAAGTATTCAGACCTCCTTAAATTTTTCAGTCTTTGTTATATTGCAGCCATTTGTTAAAGAAATTAACTTAAATGATTTTAGCAAATGGCTGCAATATAACAAAGAGTGAAAAATTTAAGGGGGTCTGAATACTTTCCGTACCCACTGTAAGTGGGCTTTGAACGATTAATTACCACTTTGAACGATTACGTAATTGTGGCATCCATAATTGTAATCGCTATTAGAAATTCGATTAATTGTGCAGCCCTAATTAACAATGAAATTCTGGTGCACAGGTGCTGTTCTACCTGGTGTTCTCAGCTGTACCTCAACGGTGTTATTTAAAAGGAGCCTTGTCATCATATCCAGGAGAACAGTTGTCAAACATTTATGTCTGATTTCAGAAAACATGTCCAAGACGATGACTTCAGTGGAATGCACTGAGCCACAAAAAATTATGAGCACAAAGGACAGCAATGGTGGGTATTGATATAGTTTCTGAGACTGATAACTTGCAAGAGATTGAGCATCGTAAAAAAAAAAGACATTTGCAATCAATAACAGTCGAATATTCTGAGTGGTTTAGCATAGTGCATGACCAACTGCTGGTTTCTACAAATGTTATTGTTATTACTATTATTATTATTATTTGCTTTTTCCCTTCTAGTTCCTCAATCATGCTGCTGTCTGGAGCTGAAACAAAAGGTTGGGAAAGCTGCAAACACAAGTCGTGACATTTTTGGAAAGCGAATGCAAGCCAATATGCATAGTTTATGCATACATACGACTCGTTTTCTTTCTTTTAATAGTCTTTTTCCTCTTTCAGATTGACCATATTGAGAAATTGATTCTCCTCCTCGTGAAACAAGTTGGTGGAACCAAATAGTAACTCATCAAGATTTTCAGTGTCAAGTTCAAAACAAATAACTGCTGCCCCGGACTGTTTTTTTTTTTTCTTCCATCAGTGAAATGTCGTCTTTTTGAGTTAATGTATCAGTGGTGTCAAACATGTTTGTTGTCTTTGTCAGCACTTGAGAAAATAGATTTTATATTCCGAGAGGCATGATTATTTTATTTTTATTTTATTGCACCAATGTTATTGTTGGTGTTGTTTTATTATATTCAATGTTTATTGCTTTTATTTTCAGTGGAAAAACTATTGACCGTGAATTATGCAGCATTGCCATTCAGTTTTTTCTTCATCAAAGGCTAGTTTTGTTCAAGTAGGCCTTTTCATGCAGATTAAAAATACTTAAGTTTGTTTGAAGCCATTTGTTTTTATTTATTCACCTAGTATGACTGACTTTCTTGTGTGAAACGGTCTAGCCACATAGTTTGGTGACTGGAGTCAACTGTTCCCTTTCATTTTCATTGTATGAAGAAAGATGTTTTTAACGTGAAGGAGACGGTAATATCTTATGTGTTCCATGAAAGAAAGACCGTTAATTTTGAAACCTCGTGGGAATTGTAATTTTTGGGTGAATTATGCCTATAGTTAATGCAAGACAAGTTGGTGACGCTTCATATCTTGAGAGAATTTGGGTCTTGACCTGAGTTGAACTGAGGATGAAGTCAGTACGGAAGTAGCAGAGAGCACCCTCTCTGAGGTGCAGCACTAGAGAGACTCGGACACTTTAGTAACATTACCTGCGGCGAGAACAGGACGGTCGTGTCACTGAGGTCAGACATTTACTCCTGAACTACCAGCGTTTTTAAAGTGCAACTTTAAATAGAAATGTTTGAAGATTTCTCTGAGCTAAAGTCTGTTGTTATTCCGAAACCTTAAATGCAAAACAGTCGGTGCAGCAGCATTGGACAAACTTAAATGATTTTAGCAAATGGCTGCAATATAACAAAGAGTGAAAAATTTAAGGGGGTCTGAATACTTTCCGTACCCACTGTATATATTACAAGAGTGATATTTTTTTCTTCTGCGCTGTCTCGCGCTTTATTACTGTACTACAATGTATTGTGTCAATAGCAAAGTTTAACTGCGTCATTTCATTTCACGCTTTCGGAGATTAATGTTACGAAAAATGTTTAATTCACGTTCTCTGCATTAAATCGACCTCGTTGCTTAAATCAAAAACGTCTAGAAAATTACAATGCTACAATGGGGGGAAAAAACAATGCAGTGGATTTTTATTAGATTAAATTGTGGTGTTATCGAATTTACACTTAACATGCATAAAAGAATGTAATATGCACATATCTAAATTATGCTTAATATTGAATCAAAAGATTACAGGATAATACAAATGAACCAACTGCAATTCTCGTCTACGTGAGTGACGTCGTTTCCTTTGTTAATGAAGTAATATAATGTTAGCTAATGATGCTTTAGTAACAAATACATTAAAACTACTTCTCATAACATACCAATGTGACTCTAGATGTCTTAGAATGATGTTTTCTCCATAATGATTGATGCGTGACAAAATCTATACAAATGGATTGTCACAAATGGCTAATGAGCTAAATAAGGATCTCGGGAGGAGGCACCTAAATGCTGTGTCCTTTCATCCTCAGCTTCTCTTCTCATTTACTGTCACTCATGTGATTATAGAAGTGTCTAGTGTTGCTCAGGTCATTTGCTCCCTGCATAGGGATCAAGCAGCTGCATACACCTGTGTCTTATCCATTAACAAGCTTTGCCTTTTAAGCTCTCCAGTGCCAAATAAATACATTTAGCGTGTTTAAAAAGTATACACAACAGTATGAAAGCTGATGTAGCCTGCAACTCAAAAAGATATTGATTTGATTAAATGGTTTTCAGTGCATTTATAGTGACTCAAAGATGTCGACTCAAATGCATGAAACTAGATTTTTTTTTTTTTTAGCTTTGACTTGATTGTGGCCTAATAAAAAAGACTATTTAGTTATTAGTTAAGGTAGAGGTTTTCAAACTGGGGTCCTCAGGGGCCTGTATGGAGAGTGTGGAATGGGTAAGAGAAAACATTGAAATTGATCCAATTTAAATACAAATTTGTATAAAAAATGTACATCAAATAAAAATCAATTACATAAAAATATGTTATATAACTACCTTTTAGATTTTAAGATTGGGGTTCCTCACACAAGGATGGTCATATTTGAGGGTCTGTAGCATCCAAAAGATTGAAAACCTCTGAATTAGGGCATCTTGGGTGAGGAGTTGTTCATAGATAAAGTAGGAAGTAATTAAAGTGAAAGCTTAAGCTTAGACCAGTGAGGAATGTATGAAATTGTGAATAAAGAAGAATTAGGACTACTTTTATCAACTGCGAGGACATTCAGGAAGGTTTGTAAATTGGAAATAGCCATGATGTTTGTAGGTGTTATTAAGTTTAAGTTATTAAGCATTATGGATGTCTATGATACCTATGGTTTCTATAAAACTTGTACTCAACAGAAGTCCGGGGCTTGATATGACTTTTTAAAATATTTTTGTAAGAAGCCTCGTATGCTCACCAAGGCTGCTGCATTTGAAAAAAAAAAAAGAAATATTGTGAAATATTGCTGTTTAAAATAACTGTTTTCTATTTTAATATATTTTAAAATGTAATTTATTCCAGTGATGGCAAAGCTTCAGTGTGACATGATCCTTCAGAAATCATTCTCATATGCTGATTTGCTGCTCAAGAAACATTTCTTAATATTATCAATGTTTAAAACAGCTGTGCATTTATTTGAAAAAGAAATCTTTTGGAACTGTAGAAATGTCATTTTGATCTATTTAATGCATCTTTGCTGAATAAAAATATTAAATTATTTCTTTAAAAAAAATTGTACTGACCTCAGGCTTTTGAACATGTTATCCTGTGGCTAATGCATAATTAATTTGGAAATACTGTAAGTAGCTAATTCTGGTAGTCTGAGCATGAGCCAGTTCTTTTATTTTAAGTGTTGGTTATAGATGGTTGTTGGTTTGACTTTGATTGCAGAGTAGAATAAGTAGACGTTGAGATTGAATCCAGTGGCCCATATAGCAGTGAATAATTCTCCTGTCTGGTGCCACCAGTTGGCATTTGTCAACATGTTTAATTTAATAATAAAGTTTGGCTCTTAAAGATGTGAACTTTGACCTTAAGCTCTGGGAATGTGGCACAGGAGGATTTTGTGGCTGCAGGTAGGCTTAATCTGAGATGAACAGTATCATGCTGTTTTCTCCACACATCACTGGGCTCTCCCTCCACTTTTCTCAAAGCACAGACGGGTAAATGATTAGTCTGATGTGATGACAGTTTGACTGGTTTAGATTTGAGCTTGCCCGCTACCAGGGGGAGAGCTAGGAACAATGTTTGTGGTCCTGTAATGCCTACTCATTGGGCTCAATGGACAGGCGGCCCACCCATTAATATTTTGTCATGAGTCCCTTGAGTTGTATTGATGGTCTTGAGTTCTGTCAGTCATTTTATTATGTGTAAGTGTGCAGACTTTATAGACCACTGCTACCTGAGTCCCTCAGCTATTAGTTGGTTGGGTTTGACCCCAAAATAGCCCTCAGACTGGCTCTTTCTCATCCCATGTTCCTTGCTTGTCCGACCAGTGCCTCTGAGGGTCAATAAAAATTGCTGCCCCTCTAACCTCAAGCCCATCAACTCATGAGTGAAATTCCAAGAAATCGTTCTCTTCCAAATTTGTTTACCCTGACGGTCTCACTCACAGCTGCTTTTCTCTTTGTAAGCATTCTCAAGTCTTTTTTGGTACACTTACTCAGTAGTTGGCCTCTTCAAAGACTTCCTGCAAGACTCTTTCCTCAGTTTGAATTGATTTTTGTTTTGTTCACATTTCAGGGCTTAAAAATGTCCTCTAGTAGCCGGCTGCATCTCCTTTTCATGTTCCTGTTTGGTCAAGGTAAGAGGAAGTGACTGAGCACTTGCCGTTCAGAAACATTTTATTTTATTATTTTAAGCATGTGTTTTCAAAGTGCAGAGATTTTAATCATATCTTTCTTAATCTTTAATTGTGCAACTACTTTAAACGTGTTATGCTTTGTGACTTGGGATGTTTATCTGAAAAGAATAATTCATTATAGCCCTCAACTAGGAATTTCAGCAAGATGTTTATTACGCAACACCTATGTTACCTTCTACAGAATTTGCCCTGTAAGGAATAAGTTTTATCAGACTGAGAGATGTGAAGCTGTTGTTATTATACTTTATTGGCTGTCCTGCTGAAGCCTCAGCTAAACACTTCTATGACTGTATTCATTTTGTTGGAGTGTGGAGTTTCTGAATTGAGACATCTACCCGTGTAGTATTTTCCCATGACATTCCTGGACATAAGCCATAAATCTGAGGAGGGATTTAGTCCTTCAGTCCATTTAAATCAGGCGATAAAATGTCTCCTGGTTCCACAGTGTAGCCTTTCAGAGCGGATCACCACAGGGTTTGAGGGGAGATTCACTGTGACCTAGTACAAGTTGGCTTGTTCAGAGCCATACATCACTGATGCTAGTCATATATCATATGAAAATAAACAGACATCCCCTTTCCAAGGTTACCAGTCCTTTCCTTTTTCCTTTAGATGTACAAACCCAATTCCAAAAAAGTTGGGACACTGAACAAATTGTGAGTAAAAAAGGAATGGAATAATTTACAAATCTCATAAACTTATATTTTATTCATAATAGAATATAGATAACATATCAAATGTTGAAAGTGAGACATTTTGAAATGTCATTCCAAATATTGGCTCATTTTGGATTTCATGAGAGCTACACATTCCAAAAAAGTTGGGACAGGTAGCAATAAGAGGCCGGAAAAGTTAAATGTACATATAAGGAACAGCTGGAGGACCAAT
>NW_015505215.1:1905985-1909652 GCF_001515645.1 Sinocyclocheilus grahami | reverse complement strand
ATTTGAAACTTCCACATCATTGCATTCTGTTTTTATTCACAATTTGTACAGTGTCCCAACTTTTTTGGAATCGGGTTTGTACAAGTGCATATACTTACATATGCAAACAAAATCATAAAGCTTCATGGTTTAGAACACATGCACTTGATACGATTTACATGAACAGTTTATATCAAAGAATCTATCAAAAATATTAAATGTGTCTATGTATTGTTAAAATAAACTGGCTGTCATTTTAATTTTATATTTTCACTGGCTTAATATAAAAAGTAGTTGCTTTCAGCACAAAAAAAACCTTGGTTAACATTATAGCTGAGGGAAATATATATATATATATATATATATATACACAGACATATAAAATTAGATTTTGAACCCTACATTTTCAGTGTGTTGCTCTAGATTTTTAGACCCTCATTCAGAAAAGCACAAGTGAGATAATCATTCTTACATTGTGATTGTTGGTTGCAATTCCTAAAACAGTTTGGTTATCAACAGGCTAGATAACTGTTAACTCCAACTTATGTATCAAGTGTTAATTTATGAAGTTCATGCATTAACACCAGAAAGAAGTCAAGCAGAGTTTGAATCAACCCAAAGATAAAGCTGCAGCCGGTGTGAATCTGAGAGTGCTATAACTGGTTTAGGTTTCATCACGAGGGGTGCATTAAGGACACAGTGCAGTGAAAGGAACTAAAGGCTTCTGTGTTATCCTAAGACTTCCGAGAGTCCTCTTCATTGTGCAGTGTTGATTGGAGGAAAAAACTGTATTTTGGCAAATGGAGGTTGCAAAAAGTATTCAATTAAAGGAGGGCAATAATTTGCCTCATTTATGTCATAGTGAGATTTCCCCTCCATTATTAAATAAATAAAAGTTTAGAATGAAAGAAAAGGTTAGATTTGTGATTTTTTTTTAATGAAACATAAAAATGATAAACATCAGATTCTTTTTTCATATTTACCAAAGGGTCTAATAATTCTGACCACAACTCTCTCTCTCTCTCTCTCTCTCTCTCTCTCTCTGTGTATTTGTGTGTATGGTGAAGTATTTCCTTGTGCCCTTGTTAATACACATGGCCAGTTACAGTGATGTTATCAGATAGTAATACTATGGTACTTTAGTATATACCATGTTACTGAGAGTATACCATAGTATAAAGTAATAATATGGTACTTTTCTGTACTTTTTTGTTAGTGATTGTTCTGAAGCATTTAGCAGAGACAGGTGCTGTCATATTGTAAATGTTTTCAGCTCTATTAGTCAGTGAATTGATTTGCTGACAGCTTTCAGACACAGTAGTGGCACACTGACAGGTGTGTTATTGTACACTAAAAGCCTGCTGACAGCCTGGATGTGTGTTGTTGCTGTTGGTTAGGCTGCAGATAGCATAATTCCTGTGTTCTCTCTTTACTTTGAGGCTTTATGGCAGCTTCCCAACAGGTGCAGCAGAAAGAGGAAATCTTAGTGGATAAACTCACCTTAATAGTTGTATCTAGCAGCTGGGAATGTATCAGTGGTGTGTTTTGGTGAATTACTGTGAAGTTTAGATGAATGAAACCCTTCAGAGTTCGTATGCTCTGGCATCTTAAAATTTATCGGCCAAATTTTACCGCACCATATGTTCCGTGTATAAATCTGGAATTGACTGTGACCAACACAAGTGTTCAAAGGTTTGAAGTCTTAAACAGTACAACTATAATAAGAAGAAATGTTTGAGCAGCAAATGAGCACATTTGTATAATATCTGAAGGATCATGTGATACAGTAATGGCTGCTGAAATTCAGTTTTGTCATCACGTGAATGAATTACATCTTACAAATAATTTAATTGAAAACAGTTATGTATTTTTGATCAAATAAATTCAGTAAGCATAAGTATGGAAGCCCGTTTCCGCCACTGAATAAAAAATAAAACAAGGTAATTGCGACTTTTTATCTCACAATTCTGACTTTTTTCTCAGAATTGTGAGATAAAAAGGTCGCAATTACCTTGTTTTATTTTTTATTCAGTGGCAGAAACGGGCTTCCATACATAAGACTACTTTCCAAAACATGGAGAAAAAAAAATTCTTACCAACCCCAAACTTTAGTGGCAAATGTATTTTATGAGTAGTGCATTTCACAATAAATATTAGCTGCTAAATCATGCCTTGTCTTTCTCTCCTAAGATGGGAAGAGCTCCATAAATTGGCTAGCAGCCCCTCAGACTCTCACGTATTCTTCGCGGAGCACTTCAGTGATGCTGTTAACGGATTATTCACCACCCTCACCACCTCATCCGTCTGCACTGCCGTTCCTTCAGGTAAAAAAACTCACCTGTGACTCAATCAACAGCACCATTTGGGTTTATGAACTGCGAGTCACGTTTTCTGCACTGTGATATCTGCAGGGTGTAAAGTGGAGTCTTACCCGTGTGTTCAGAAAACCCTGGAGATGGTCAAAGAGCTTCAGGGAAACTTCATGTGCTGGAAGGGGTCCAAGGGATACTCACCGTACACATCCCTCTGCCCTCATTACAGGTAAATGACATGGATGGAGCAAAACACAATGGTCTTGAGATGCTTTTGGCCTAATTGAAGTGTAACTGTACTATGTTAAAATGACCAAAATGAACATTCTTAATGTGCATTGACTCCGTTACACACCAGCATGGATCATAAGTCACAGAGATGCCTCAGGTCTGAGCTTATGTTTGTATTTTATCACATTGCGTGTTTTTGTTCTTTTGAAGTGTCCCAGGCTCATGTTTAAGTTTCATGGCCTGAGGTGAAACTTAAAGGAGAATATTAACAGAAACATATGGTGTGAAACTGGTTTCATGTTGTTTTACAAACATTTGACAAAAATAAGTAAATAATAATTAAAAAATAATAATAATTGTTGCTAATTATTATTATTATTATTAATTTTGAAGTTTCATGGCCTGAGCTAAAACTAAGTACATTAACAGAAATGTGTGGACTGAAACTGGTTTTCGCATCATCTTACAGGTATAACAAAGTTTACAGGCAACACCCTGTTGTCTGTCACAGAACTATATGTCCAGGTAAGAGCTAACAATCGGAATATTGAATAATCAATATTTGATTCCATAATCATTAGAATTTGAGGTAACACTTTAGTATAGGGACCAATTCTCACTATTAACTAGTTGCTTATTAGCATGCCTATTATTAACATATTGGCTGTTTATTAGTACTTATAAAGCACATATTCTGCATGACCATATTCTACATGCCCAATCCTGCCCAATAACTAAACTTAACAACTACCTTGCTAACTGTTAATAAGCGGAGGGTGTGGGTGGGTGCACATGGGGGGGGGGGGAGTTTTCATAAACAGCTCATGGTCTCACGTTACAGTGGGGGTCAGATTTCGGGTTGGGTCATGGCTGACTGAAATATACCTCAGAGGACTTATGTCCTTCAGATGAAAGGGACACTCTAATTATGAGCTAATACCACTCTGTTCTCCTCTCCAAATGCCCTGCAAGTCAGAAACCTTGCTAACGTGTTGCCTTGTGCAGCGAAATTTAACTATCAAATTAATTTCTTAAAAGACTTGTATGATTGATATACAGTGGGTACGGAAAGTATTCAGACCCCCTTAAATTTTTCACTCTTTGTTATATTGCAGCCATTTGCTAAAATCATTTAAGTTCATTTT
>NW_015505215.1:1883443-1905888 GCF_001515645.1 Sinocyclocheilus grahami | reverse complement strand
GGAGGGTGTGGGTGGGTGCACATGGGGGGGGGGGGAGTTTTCATAAACAGCTCATGGTCTCACGTTACAGTGGGGGTCAGATTTCGGGTTGGGTCATGGCTGACTGAAATATACCTCAGAGGACTTATGTCCTTCAGATGAAAGGGACAATCTAATTATGAGCTAATACCACTCTGTTCTCCTCTCCAAATGCCCTCCAAGTCAGAAACCTTGCTAACGTGTTGCCTTGTGCAGCTAAATTTAACTATCAAATTAATTTCTTAAAAGACTTGTATGATTGATATACATACTGTAGAATATTGCCAAAGCGTCAATACACACAACAAAAGCAGTCACAAAATTGTTATTAAAATAATAATAATAATGATACTAATATTTTTATGATGATGATCATTATTATTATTGTATGAATATTTATTATTATTGCCATTGTCAAAGCAGCAAAAGGTGTGACTAAAAATAATATATATCAAAGAATAACAATTATTATTATTATTATTATATATATAACAAAAATAATGCTACTACTACAAATTTTTATTATTATATTGTTTTATTATTGTTATTATTGTGTGGGAAGTCGTGGCCTAATGGTTAGAGAGTCGGACTCATAACCCAAAGGTTGTGGGTTCGAGTCTCGTACCGGCAGGGATTGTAGGTGGGGGGAGTGAATGTACAGCGCTCTCTCCCACCTTCAATACCACGACTGAGGTGCCCTTGAGCAAGGCACCGAACCCCCAACTGCTCCCCGGGCGCCGCAGCATAAATGGCTGCCCACTGCTCCGGGTGTGTGTTCACGGTGTGTGTTCACTGCTGTGTGTGTGCACTTTGGATGGGTAAATGCAGAGCACTAATTCTGAGTATGGGTCACCATACTTGGCCACATGTCACTTCACTTCACTTATTTTACAAAAATATTACAATTAAAAATAATTTTTAAAAATAAGGTAAAATAGTATTTTAGAGCTTTTTTTTTTTGTCAGGCAGCATAACGTGGCCCCTGTTGCAACATATTCTGTCAAAGAATTGTAAAGTGACCAACCACATTTGTTTTGTTTTGAAATATATGTTCTATTTAGGGAGGAATAAATTAATTATATTGCAATAACAGTGCCATAATTAAATAATGGCACAGCAGTCTCCAAAAACAATCGTACAAAAAACATTAGCATAAAATTGGTGTAAAATGTGTGTAGATTTGGTTCTGACCACACAAAGATACACAGACATATTTTCAAGATGGGGGAGGTAGTTTCTTAAATGAGATTCAGAGATAGAAGCTGTCATCAGTCCCCATGAGTTCCATTGTAACACTAACATAGAATCATCCGGCCAATCAGAACGTGATGACACGCATAACCTCCTTCTGTCTGTCAGTATGAATGACATCACTGGCAGGGGTTAGACCAGATGACCCCACTTACCTGCAGAGTGAGAGATGGATCTTTTTGTTTGTTTATGCTGTTCGTAAATGCATTTTTGCATGTGTTAAAGGGATAGTTCACCCAAAAATTAAAATTATTTCATTAATTACTCACCGTCATGTCGTTCCAAACCCGCAAGACCTCAGATTTCATCTAAAATATCTTAATTTGTGTTCTGAAAGTGAACAAAGGTCTTATGGGTTTGGGTGAGTAATTAATGACAGAATTTTCATTTTATGAAAATCTTAATGGATAAAGGAGAGTCGAGTCCTATTCCCTTCTCCTTTAACAATGTTGTCTCACATGATCTTAACTAAACTCTAAAATAAACATGAGATAATGCAGAAGTGGAATGTTAAGCATGTTCTTTAGATCTTAGAAAGGAATCCAAATGTACTGTATGTCAGTCAGAGCGGCTCTTAACCGTATCCTCTTTTTCCAGCTCCCATTCTAAGTTTCGACTGCTCCGTGGATGTGCTCTTCCTGCTCGAGGGCTCCTCTGCACTTACTCTGGAGGGTTTCTTGCGCTTCAAGTCCTTCCTGAAGCGTTTCATGCAGGCTGTACTGAGTTCTGACAGCCCTGTGAAGATGGGGTTGGCCCAGTATGGAAGCGACGTGAAGATCGAGGCCAAAATTGGGGAGCACAGAGACCCGGCAAAGCTGATCCAGGCTGTTGAGGGCTTGCAGTATCGAGGTGGGCAGGCCAAGGCTGGAAACGCCCTTCACTATGTCACACGCCACGGCTTCCAGAGCTCACCCGTGTTCGCCGACATTCAGGACGACCTGCCGCGAGTGGTAGTGTTGCTCACAGGAACGCCGTCAGTGGACCCTGTGGTGGAGCCAGCGAAGTACGCACGGGACAGGGAGATCTTCATCATCAGTGTAGCGCCAGAAGAGATGAGGGCTGAAATAAACAACATCACGGGGAACCCCCAGCACACCATCAAATACCAGTCACCCGACAGATTGAGCGCAAAGATCCCCTAACTAAGAGCCAAAATTTGCAGTGTCGACAACCAGGGTAGATATCCCAGCAGTTCATCATTTTAACCACTAAAGTCCTCAGTAAAGTCCTGAAATTGTTGTTCCTCAAGGAATAATTTAAGTGGGTAGTGATACTGCTTAAAGCGCCATCAAAGTAGTTTGTATGCCTAGCACTAATCTCATAGTACAAAATTACTGACAACATTGCACATTAATGAAGAGTTTTTTGATTTACTCAATGATAATGAAGATAAAAAATTGGAATCGTTACGATAATTCATTGACCTTAATCAAAACATAATGCTGCTGAAAGAAAAAGACAAAAATAACCCCAATACAAAGAAAAATGTAGAAAGAATTTGATTTTCAAATCATAATCAGTAATCAATGGGACTGACTTAAGTTTCTTGGGGGAACACAAAGGTTTTGCGAGCAAAGGTAAAAGTTTTGAGAGGGCACATGTTTTTCAAGGGACTTTGTGAAAAATGTTAATAGTAATCACGAGCAGACATTTGTAAAGGTAATGCAAAGGATTTTTGTGGGAAAGGTTCTTGAAAGGTTCTTGTGGGAACGCAAAACTTTTGTGAACAAATGCAAAGTTTCTCAGGGTAACGCAAAGGTTTTGATTGCAAATGTTTTGCAAGTGAGCACAAGTTTCTTTAGGAAACAAAACTTTTGTGAACAAACACGGAAACGCAAAAGTTTTGTGAAAACATTTTGAAAATGTATTCATGTTTTTCAAGTGAACATCTAGGTTCTTGGGAGAACTGCAAATCTTCTACAAAAATAAAAAGCTAAAGCACTGAAACATTTTTTCTTTCAGTTTATTTTTTTAACTATTATACTAAAGCCCTTTTTTGTCTTTGCTAGGCTGTCTGGGTCAAGCTTTGGACCTTGTTTTTGTATTGGATGCCTCCAGTGGTGTAGGAAAGGAGAAATTCGTCCACCTTCAAGACTTTGTTCGGAGAACCTCAGTGCAGTTCGACATCAATCGAGATGTGGCTCAGATGGGACTGGTGGTTTATGGGAGGCGGCCCGTCACGGTCTTTGACCTGGACAAGTATGACTCGGGCTCCTCTGTGCTGAAGGCGGTGGGAGACGCTGCTTTTCTGGGTGGGAAGGCCTCTACAGGTTCAGCCCTGCTCCATGTGCTCTCCCAAAGCCTGACGGTGGGGAAAGGAGCGCGGCCTGGAGTCAACAAGGCCGTGGTGGTACTGACTGATGGGACGGGTGCGAAAGATGCAGCGGTGCCCGCCCAGAAGATCCGGGATAGTGGAGTGTCAGTGTTTGTGGTCGGCATCGGGGACATACAGCAGGAGGTTCTCTTCCGCATCACCGGCTCTGAGGATCACATGATCTCTGTTCCTTCATACGATGACCTGAAATACTCTGAGGATGTGCTGGTACAGATGGTGTGTTCAGGTGATGAGCTGAATCAACGAGCACAAATATTCCTCTTTGAAAGCATTTTTTCGTCTCTGATGTATTTACAGTCATGTGTTGCTCTCTGTAACTTGTTCCTCTTTCTTCAGACGTGAAAAAAGCTGTTAACCTGTGCAGTCCAAACCCCTGTATGAATGATGGCATCTGTGTGCTGCTGAACGGCAGCTACCGCTGTGAATGCCAAGGTTGGAAGGGTCCACACTGCGAAACACGTCAGTACCAGTAACTACTAATTAGTTTTTGGACAATGGTTGGTAGTTGACAAATATATAGGTGTTTTCATTCTAGTTTTTCCACATTTTTAGTTTACTTTTAGCTTATTCGCAGCTCAGTGGAATAATCCTGCAGTGTGACAGATGTGGTTGCGCCACAGACAAACCGAGTTCAATTCCTGGTCCTGTCCCCTCTTCACTTCCTATCCAATCTAACTACTTTCCTATCTAAGGCAAAAAATATAAATATTCCAAGTTATTTCACAATTTAGTCATTACAGTGTACAAGCAGCAGAAAAGTGTTGTTATGATCATTTCATAATAAATAACAAATTCTGCACACAAAAAAACACTTTCTTATTTTTGTCTTTTTTAGTGATATAGCTAAATATCCTTAACATTTAAACAAGTGAAAAAAATTATATATAAATTTTTTTTTTTGAGTATATATAGTATAAGTATGTAAGAGTTTTCTTTCAAATAAATGCTGTTCTTTTGAACTTTCTATTCATTGAAGAATTAAAAAAAATGATCAGTTTCCACAAAAATATTAAGCAGCACAACCGTTTTCAAAAATTAATAATAAGAAATGTTTCTTAAGCACTAAATCAGCATATTAGAATGATTTCTGAAGGATCATGTGACACTGAAGACTGGAGTGATGGCTGCTGAAAAGTTAATAAATTGTAATATTTCATAATATTACTTTTACTGTAGTTTTTATCAAATCAGTGGTGCAGCCTTGGTGAGCATAATCCCAAACCCAATCCCTTATCAATCCCAAACTTTTAAACAGTAGTTTATACATTTAATTTCCATGCTTAATAAAATGAAAAAATTAAGAAAAAAATGAATAATAATAATAGTAATAATAATAAATAATCAAGATGTAGTATCTGAAAAAAAAACAAGTATTATTTTTCACCTAATTTTAGGTTGTTGAGATATTTTTGTTTTCTAATAATACTAAAATATATTATTGCCCTTTTCGTTGGTTTTGATTGCTTCTGTTGTCCTCATTTGTAAGTCGCTTTGGATAAAAGTATGTACATGTAAATGTAAAATACTGAATAAAGAAACTGATTGTTTGCCGTGTAAATCCTGATTATTTAAACCATTTTATGAACATGATGTAACATGGCTTCACACATCTGCTTATGTCAGTGCTCAATATGATTTGTCAATTTTCTGTGCCTGCCGGATGGGTCATAATTTTGGTGTTTTTAGAATGGACAAGGGGTCAGCAGGGTATGTTTAAGTGTTTTGAGTAATGTATTTTTGTGAACTTGTTTTTCAGGAAGCAGAGAGAAGCCATCCAGAGGAGATCTTCCTAAACCTGCAGGCCTGAGGCACCGTCAGCACAAGAGTGAAAAAGAGCTGCTGCAGCGCTATAGGGAGCAACGCAGAAGACATGTGTCCCTAACACAGCACAGATAAAGAGAAAACACATGTAGACAGAGCCACAGCTCAGCAATGTGAGTTACAAGTCATTATAAACATGGACTTAAGATGATGATGAACATGCAATCCAGGCGACACTTCAAACGGGATGTGTATCTATCTCATGAATTTTGTACATGCTATTTGTGACTTAAATGAGGATTTTTTTTAAATTTGTGATCAATCTTAAGGGGTTTGATGCTGTTTTTTATTGTTTATTCAGCACTGAAAACCCTTTATGAACATGTATTCTGTCTGAGATTTGGACCTGCTTGTGATCTGTCATATTGAAAACTCCTTGTTACAGAAAGCCTCATGTTAGAGGCTTAAATTTTTTGACTATATTTATTTTGTATTAACTACAGTGGTGCATTTGTCTATTGTAAAGCTATTACATTTTTTCCAGAACTTTTAGTCTCTCAAATACTTTATAGTATTTTAGTGATGTTTTGGTGCCACCTACTGGAGAAAATGCCGTTTTCTTCTATTTCAAAGCAGAGTGCCTGGTTCTTAACTACTGGTTTTGCATAAATATGAATTGTTGTCAGTACAAACTTTTATTTGAATAAAAAGTGCATGTTTCAGCTAGCGTACAGTAACAAATCAAAAACACTGAATGGATATGTAATATATATTCACATCTTGGTTACCAGCATACATGAACCAAGCTACAATGTACCAAATGGCTGATTTACGGTTTTGAATCTAAATGTTTCAATCTAAAAATAGTGGTTCTCGAAGCTTTTTGGTCTCTTCTCAAGCTTGTGAAACATCCATCAAATAATGTGCACACCACTGAAAGAGTTATTTCAGTTATTCCCTTCCTTTCTCTTACATAAAAATTACTTGAATAGATTTAAAATCTATTGTTGTCCAGTGGCGTTATTTGGCAGGGAACAGAAAATATTGTCTTGGATCAGCTGCCTGCATGTAACCAGTACCTTCTGAGCCTCTGAATGCAGAGAAGCAGGGACTAGTGGAGGCTGATGTTTCAGAGGGGCGGAGCCTACAGGTCATTGGACACACCCTCCTTCTCTCTCTCTCTCCCTGCCTGAAGCATTTGCCTTAGCAGTCCTTTGAGCTTTGGCTAAAAAGTCAATTTGCGCTCTCTGTTCCCTTCCACTAGGTTGTGGATTTTTTCTCCCATTCCTGCAGAGAGAGAATGACATAAGCTCAGACAATAACACAGGAAAATATTGTAAAAAAAAAAAAAATATATATATATATATCAATATATGATTGAATACACTTGTGGTGGTAATGGTTTCAGATAGTAATACCGTTGTAACTTGGATAACCATATTCATATACCATTATTATACTGTATATACTCAACCGTTCAAATGTTTGGGGTCAGTAAGCTTTTTTTAAATAAAGAAATTAATACTTTTATTCGGCAAGAACGCATTAAATTGATCAAAAGTGACTAAGACATGAACTTTGTTACAAAAAAAAATCTATTTCAAATAAATGCTGTTCTTTTGAACTTTCTTTTCAAAGAATAATGAAAAATGGCTGCTGAAAATTCAGCTTGGCCATCAGAGAATACATTTTAAAATTAAATAGAAAGCTATAAAAGTTTTGTTTGTTTTTTTTTTAATGATAGTTATCAGTTATATTGTAGTAATATTTCACAATATTACCGTTTTTATTGTATTTTTGACCAAATAAATGCAACCTTGGTGAGAATAGAGACTTTTGTCAAAAACATTACAAAATCTTACCAACTCCAGACCTTTTAATGATAGTGTATATACCGTTATACACATACTTTAATGTACTTCAAAGAATGCCAGGGAATTATGCAAAAAATATGTTAATTAGTACTTTTCTGTGTACAGTTGCTTTGATTGAGAAACGTATTTCTATAAATCATAAATGTTAAATTATCAACAAACTAAGCTCTCTATTAGGACTATGGATGCACAAGTGGACTCTGACCTTGGCCTTCTGCAGAACTTTTCCTTTGCTGGATGCCATGATGGACAGGGGTCTGTTCTTCAGCGCTGTGGCGGAGTTGATGGGTGAATCTCCATTATTGGTGTTGCTGATGGGTGTATTTGGAGCAGGGCTGGATACAGGCGCTATCTTGGGCTAGAATACACAACAATATAAGTCAGCCGGACTCGTGCCGCTCAGAGTACAATCATTAAAAAACCATTTTTATGTAGTTCTTACCTATTCTGAATTGTACTACTTAGTATGCTTATGTCAGATAGTCAGCTCACTTGGTTTTGCAACAGATTATACACTACTATTCAGAAGTTGGAGTAGGTACATTTGTTTTTGAAACAACTATCTTATGCTCACTAAGGCTGCTTTTATTTGATCAAAAATACAACACAGTAAAAACATTAACATTGTGAAATATTATTACAGTTTAAAATAACTGTTTTCTATTTTTTATATACTTTACATTTCTAAAATTTTGATTTGCTGTTGTCATACTAACCGTTGAAGTTTCCAGTAGACTGCTATCTACCGTGGTGCCCAGTGTAAAGGGTCCTGCTTCCACTTTTCTCAAATTCTCCTTCACCTCCATCAGGCTAAGCTCCACCTCCACTCGCCGGCGCTCCGCCTCACGACACGTCTCCTCCATCTGCTTCAGACGAGCCTCCAGAGAGGCCTGCTGAGTGGGGTCTATGAGCCATAATCAAAAGCATTTATTAGCATTTTACATGTAGAGTGACATGTGTTGTGTTGTAGTATGTCACAACTAACAAGTAATATATGTGACCCTGGACCACAAAACCAGTCTTAAGTCGCTGGGGTATATTTGTGGCAATAGCCAAAAAAACATTGTATAGGTCAAAATTATCGATTTTTCTTTTATGCAAAAAATCGTTAGGATATTAAGTAAAGATCATGTTCCATGAAGATTTTTAGTAAATTTCTTACCGTAAATATATCAAAACTTAATTTTTGATTAGTAATATGCATTGCTAAGAACTTAATTTGGACAACTTTAAAGGTGATTTTCTCAATACTTTGATTTTTTTTGCACCCTCAGATTCCAGATTTTCAAATAGCTGTATATCGGTCAAATATGGTCCTGTCCTAACAAACCATACATCAATGGAAAGCTTATTTATCCAGCTTGCAGATGATGTATATGACTGGTTTTGTGGTCCAGGGTCACCTGTAAAAATTCCAATTGCATCTTGAAAATTTTAAGAAAATAATACAAAGTTGGAACATCATGAGTGTTTGTTAATTATGATGGAAACTACCTCTTAACACATGGGCATTTCCAAATATCACTATTAGGTGGAACTGCAGTACCTTGGCAGGAGCTCAGCTCCTCTTTCACCTCTCGTCTGTCTTTCCTCAGGGTGGCCAGAGTGTTTTTAACCTCCTCCCTCTCTCGGTCCAGCTGGTCTCTCTCGTCTGTGTAACGCCGCACATCGGCCTCCGTCCTGTTCTTCCCTAATTTCACCTCAACTGACCCCGGGCCTGCTAAACATGAGCGAATGTGTAGGAGCTTTGAGCCATGTCCTACATTCAAATACTGAAGGTATGCTCACTTGAGTGCATGGCTGGGAAAAGCACAGCAGGGTAAATAAATAAAAGTTTTGTAGGTCTGTTTTACAATTGATGGTTTTACAATCACCTGCTGGAGAGAACTTGAGTTTTTCGAGAAATCGGTCTGTGCTGGCAGCTCTTCCTCTGGAGGTGGACGGACTCTGGGGCGTCTGGGGTAGGGTTTGGGTTTGGGATGGCAGTAAGGTGGGAGAGGCCCTCTTTTGGCTTTCCTGACCAAGGAAACTGATTCTTTGAGTCTGGACAAGCAGATTTGGGGCTGGAGATGGATCTGTGTCCATTCTATTAGCAACTGGTGGAGGGTCGAGGTTCTCTGTGCTGCTCGGTAATGAGGTTTCACTTGTTTCAATCTGTTTTAGAAACGAATAGTATAGAAGGTTTTAAACATTTGTATTAAAATACTTGTATATTTACATGTTTTTGTATTACATTTTATATAATTTTTGCTAAATAAATATCTGTATTTTGGCACTAACAACACCAAGGTAATGGATTTAATTACCAGGGGATGCACGTACTGGCAAAAATGTATAAATAGGCCTACACTATCTAAACTAAAAGTTTGGGGTCAGTAAGTTTTTTAAAATAAGTTATTCAGCAAGGATGCATTAAATGTCTTAAAAAGTGACAGTAAAGACATTTATTATGTTGCAAAAGATTTACATAAAAAAAATACAAAGTAAATTTAAAGAAATGAAACATACATATGCTCAAGATTAGATCTATTAACATGCATTTTCCATTTGATAATGTTAACCTCTTTAGAGTGTAGCTGATCATCCTGGGGAGCAGATGAGGGACTGAGCTCTGTCTGTGGTGACACTCTGCCCGAGCTCGTGTGCAGGAAGGAGCGAACCGGGATCAGATCCAGATACACTCTGTCCTTCCCATTCTCCTCGCCGCTTGCTGTTCCCTCCTCACTGCCATTCTGAACCTCTTGAACCTCCTATAGCCGGAGAGAGTAACAGTATCAGAAAAACATTATTGAAGTTGGATGGCCGGCAGAGTTACAAAAACACAACACTGTCACAGTAATGACTTCCTGTAACTCGTATTATTTTTGGCCGAATGCTTAGTGAATCTTCCACTATACTGAGTCTATGACTCAGAATAAACACAACTGCATGAAAGTGGGTGGCGTAGATTTACGACAAAAGCATGGCAAGGCTGTCTCACCCACCTCCTGTTCGTTCTCTGTGGATGGCACATCATCGTATATGTCATCACAAGTATGGGGGTCTGACGGAGGGCTGTCTGTGTATGTGTTGGGCTCTGAGTACCTCCTATGCATTAGACTGACAAATACAAACAAATCGGGCTCCAAAATTTCAAAAAAGCAATCAAATCGATCATATCACTATGAATATATTTCACAAGTCATATGGGCCATTTTATGGTACATTTGTTTTTTTGTTGTTTTTTTGGAAGTTTACAGTCTCAGCACATAGGCTTCTGTTCAAATTTTCTCCTTTTGTGCACCATGGAAGAAACCCATGCCGGTTTGTGACAACATGAGGGTGAGTAAAATATGACAACATGTTTATTTTTGTGTGAACTATTCTTTTTTTAATAACTGATGTACGTGAAGTAGCTTACTACATGGACGTCTTGGCAGCGTTGACAATACTGGATATTCTCTCAGAGTTCACATAATCATAGGTGAGATCTTCCGGGTCTGTTTTGGTGCCTGTCTGTGACAGTATGAGCCCGAGCCAGTGGCCCATGTCAGCGGAGGATTTAGCCTGAGAGGAAAGAGGAGGATATTTGATCATACCCCCTGAGATATTCATATTCCTTAACAGGTGCAGCTAGGCCTTGGTGAAATTATCTGCTAATAGGTCAGTTTGCACACTGATTTCATTCTGGCCTGAAGATGGCAGTCACGTTGAAGTTTATACTGAATCCTCACTATCCTATGAAGTAATTTTGAGAACTTACCATTTTCCCCCTCTGTGTTTGTTTACTGAGAAGTGTCTTGCTGAAAACTGATGATAAACAACTCAAGAATGAGGTCAGGAAAAGTTTATGAGCAGTAACTCAAAAGAGATACTGTACACAAAGAAATACAAATACACTTGCATTCAAAAGTTTGGGGTCTGTAGTTTGTTTTTAAAGAAATTAATACTTTTATTTAGCAAGGATGCATTCAGTTTAAATAAAAGTGACAGAAAAGACTTATTACTAAAGATTTATATTTCAAAGAAATATTCTATTTCAAGAAAAGCTATTCATCAAAGAATAAAATAAAATGCATTGTTTCCATAAAAACATTAAGCAGCACAACTGTTTTCAACATAAGCCGAAATGTTTCTCAAGAACCAAATCATCATATCAGAATGATTTCTGAAGGATTATGTGACACTGAAGACTCAGGTAATGGCTGCTGAGATTTCAGCTTTGCCATCACAGGAAAATTTTAAAAAAATATTAAAATAGAAAACAATATTAGTGTTTTTGCTATATTTTTGGTCAAATAAACTCAGCTTGGTGAGCACAAGAGAGTTTTTTTCAAAAACAATACAGACTAATGAATCTTACCAACCCCAAACTTTTAAACAGTAGTGTATATAACTTGGAAGCGTATATTGTTTGTGTAGCACATAAATATTAACTGTGAATCTTGCAAAGCTGTATACACCAGAATTGAATGAAGAGAGGGGAGTTCTCAGAAATCTCTTTCAGGCTGTTGGACTGATGCCAAGATACATGAGGGCATCAGACACTGAGACTGGGAAAAACAGTGGCTCATCATGAGAGTGTAAAGAATTACTAATCAGAGACTTCCGGCTTTCGGTTTACTGCAGCGTCCAAGTCTACTGTAGACTGCTCTTAACTGTATCAAATAACTGTCTTATACAGATGTCATACACCACCAACTTTGGAAGATATTCTGAGTTTTGTTTGAGATAGTAGCGAGCAAGCTAGATGACAAGTTGTATATAACTGTATTTTCTGTTTGTTTCCTGTATGTGAAATAATTGGATGGACATAAATTTACAAAACCTAAACACATTTCCACTAATGTTTTTAGTGCTTTCTGTATGACTGTTCATAACTGCTGTTCTTGCTGTTCAATATTTTTTTAATGACTTCCCACATTATTTCCCACGGTCTATTATTGTGATATCTTTCAGATCTCTAAACGGCACATAGAAAAAAAAAGAACTGTGGCTGAATGCTTTATAGGTCATTCAGACGATCACTTCCTATCTAAGTGGTTGGAATAAGCTACACAGTCAAAAGTCTTGCTATGCAGGACTAGTTAGTGATGAACTCACTTCTAGGGTTGCGAGCTCCTCTCCATCCATTCGGATGCGGAATGAATACAGGTGCTCAGGGCTGGGGTCTGGCAGGACCATGCACCCCTCCAAAGACAGTGGCTGCTGGGCCACTTTGCTCTTGCTTTTGTCATTGTAGATCCAAAGTTGCCTGTCCTTCACTGAGCACCACCTGCTTCTCCACTGGGTGTTCACCAGGATGTTAAGGTAGCCTGGAACAAAGAGATGGTGATGAAAATGGTAGGTTGTGTGGGAGTTTAAAAACGTATAAACTAAAAATATTGTTGCCTGGTTACCTGATGTATCCACATTCTTCTCCGGACTTTCCAAAGAGGAAACCTTCTTTTTTCCAATGTTCATAAGGTTACTAAACTTGCCGTATTTCTTCTTGACTAAAGTTTAAATGACAATTGAAAGGTAAATATTAAACACACAATTACAGTTATACAGCTAGTACAGTATTAACAGTAATATTGTGAAATCTACTCTGGAATTCTTCTCTGGAAGTGCCTGTTTAGGTGTCACAACTTTAGTTGATCGCTGCCCCATTTCTAATTGTCATTATGCATTTTCTATTCTTATATCAATGTATTTCTATTGAAAATAAATTGGTATACAAAGTTATTAACGCAATGTATTGATACTGTAGTCAAGTCTGCAACTAAAATCTGATTGGTCCAGGGTTAAGCAACATTCTGAGGTGACATGCATCTTCAACGCTACCAGTTTAGACAACTTCAAGTCACTTCCAGTGTAGTCAAGCAAACAGACACCTAAAAGAATAGCTGTAATGGCCCACTCTCACCATCTTTGTTCTCCAGGTTCTCTGCGTGACTGTCTGTGCTGCTTCCACTCTCAGATGCCACTGAGTATCTCTCGCTCTGCTCACCCTGCCAGAAAAGGCAGAACATTTAAGCTTAACAGGATACAGTGACTATTTTATGAAAAATCCACCCAAAATTGGAGAGTGTTTCTTACATAAATCAATCAATCAGAGAATAAACCTCAACCTATCATACCTTAGTACAGATGAGTGTTGGAGAGTCTGTTACATCAGCACATCCTGCAGTATTTTTCGGACTAATTTCTTGAATAACCTTGATAAAAGATGAAAGACTATAAACTATGTCCGCACAAACCGAACACTGATTGTTCATCCATATGGGCCAAGCCCCATTGTCCCTCACCTTTAGCCATTGTTCAGCCTGCTCTTTGCTCTGCAGTCCGAGAACGATGGCTTCTCCACCCAGTGGGGTTATTTTCAGCTTGTGTTCTTTCCTTTTAGTTTGTTTCTCTTTGTAGACAACACTGCAGCCCAGCAGACTGATATCCAGTAGTGGAGTCTGATCCTTTGAACTTTTGTAGCACTGAACACAGTAGCATAAAAAAATCATACACTGCCTATTTTGAAAATAATATAAAAAAATTGTGGATATTCCACTAATGCTAAATTCTCAAGCAAGCACATGCAAAGTTTGCAGGCTTAAGGTTGCATTACACAAAGAGGCTTTCTCAGATCCGTGCACTTCACCGCAGCCTATAAAGTTAGTGCTGTTTGTTTGTTTTTCTCTCCTGATGTACACTGGGAGAAACAGAGATAGGTACCCCGAGTGATCACAGCATAGACCACACTGTTTGAAGTTTCTATGCGCTTCCTGACCCCTGTGATGATGGCAAAGCACCCAAAATCTACAGAAACACAGGAGGACAATAAAAGGGGAAATGCAATAAGGGAGGAAGAGAAAAAAAGATCAGGTGAGAAGCTATAGACAGTGAAACCTTATGTGGCTTACATGTCACATGAAAGAAACAGGAAGAGTAAATACTTTTTAAGTGCATTTGATGTATGTCTAAAAATTTTCATTAGTATTGCATAAACTCAATACTCATATTTTGGCCTGCACTAAATATTTGTGTCTTGTGGTTTTCATGCAACCAGCAGCACCTTTGCTTGTATTATTTTAGGGCTCCATCACTGTCAGAACGTATCCAACTAGAAATTCACTCACTGGGAGAAACAGAGATAGATACCCCGAGTGATCACAGCATAGACCACACTGTTTGAAGTTTCTATGCGCTTCCTGACCCCTGTGATGATGGCAAAGCACCCAAAATCTACAGAAACACAGGAGGACAATAAAAGGGGAAATGCAATAAGGGAGGAAGAGAAAAAAAGATCAGGTGAGAAGCTATAGACAGTGAAACCTTATGTGGCTTACATGTCACATGAAAGAAACAGGAAGAGTAAATACTTTTTAAGTGCATTTGATGTATGAAAAATTTTCACTATTATTGCATAAACTCAATACTCATATTTTGGCCTGCACTAAATATTTGTGTCTTGTGGTTTTCATGCAACCAGCAGCACCTTTGCTTGTATTATTTTAGGGCTCCATCACTGTCAGAACGTATCCAACTAGAAATTCACGTCATTCAACCTAAACCATGAGGTTTGGCTTGATATCAGCTGCCGAAACATCTCAGATTTTGGCCATGCACATCCTTTGTGTGTTGATATTACACAGCACAGCTGCATGCTAATGCCTCTGTATCCTTTGACCAAGAAGAGACGTCATCTGCCAAAAAATATTGTAAATGATTGTCCCCTCGCTGGGCTGAACTCTGCAACCCCAGCCAAATGCCCCATCACTTTTGGCCCCATTTCCTGGGCTCACGGTCAATGTTCCGTCACTGCATGTCCAGTGCCAGAGTACCGGTTACCGTTGAACAAAGACCATCACTGTTTTCTGTGCTCCCTGCCCGCAGGCTTCTCTGTATCACAGTAAAGATGTAGACTACAGAGGGACGAAGCTAAAACAGAGCACTCAATGACCATAGGTTACCTCTCGTAGGACAAACGCAATGAGAAGTCACAAATCACTAACCTAATCTTTGGAAATATCCTTTTTTAACCAGGTTATAAATGGCTTGACATGAACGTCAAAGTAAAGAATAAACAGTAGAAGATATTTTCTATTTAGGTCAACTTTGGACCCAATTCAAGACGTACCATTGATGCTTATAGGATCATAGGGCTGTGGATCTTCATAGTAACTTTCAGGCTCTATAGACGCAGGAGCAGGAGGTGGTGGAAGAGGAAATGGCTCCCTTCCCATGTTGCACTGAAATAGAAAGAATGAGAAAAAAGAGAAAGATAATATAATTATGTCAACATACTGATTATTTCATTGAATAATAATTCTACTTTTATGTTATTCCCACTGAAAATGCTGTTATATGTCGGATGCTGCTCTCCTGAACGTGAGTTTGCAACCAACTGTTCAGAGGTGGAGCAAATTAATATATTTTAATGAAAGTAATAAAATACAAAATATTAATAATGTAATATTTAAACAATTATTGATATTAATAAAGTATTTATATGATATTAATTCCTGCATATTATTATATTGTAAATTATAAACAAAATTACACCAACACACACATATACAAATAGATGGATAATTATTTTATTGCTATTAATAATTTAATTGTAATCTAATGTGATAGTATAATATCAGATCAGGGATGTGTATTACAAACTCATAAAGGAATAAGAGGCAAGACCTCCTTGGTCAGCCAGCTTCACCACACCATGCTGGTCGACTAGCTTTACTACCTAAGTTTTGCTGCTTAACTGCATGATTATGCTGTAGCTAGACAAAAAATAAACCATCATAAACCCATGCCTGATCCAGCATGGAAATTTATGCTGATCTTTTCAGTACACTTAATAAATACAATGTGCAAAGTACACCAACACAGGAACTGTATCCAAGCTGAACATCTCTAACACACTCCCATGGAATTAATCAAATAGAGGGACTCTCCAGAGATGAGCTTGTGCACCTGTCTTTCATGTGGGCTTTTGTTTCTGACCAAAGGGGGATTCTTCCTCGAAACTGATCTCTCCCTGACCTTAGCCCTGCTCAGCTAGAAAAGGAATTCCACATGTGTTTGCCTGCAGGAGTAATGGTTTTAAAAGGGTGTGGAGCTAGCGATGAGGTTTCCCAAATCAGCCAGTTCATAACATTACTAAATTCCCCACTGATACCCACAATGCAATGACAGCCCCTGGGCAAATAGAACACTGATCTTCTTCTCATGCCACACAAAACACACTTGGCTGTGTTTGGGCTGATTAGGGCTAGCGGTAGCTTGTGAACCATTAAGTTGACTGATGACAAGAGGTTACAGACAGACTGCTGGGAAAATCTCCTCTCGCTTGCATTATACTTTATACTAAGTGGCTGGATTGAAACCTCCTGTTTAACAAGACGTGCTTGTGCTTCTCAAAGGCAGAAGTGAGGTGAACAGGCAGGCTAAGTGATGGCAAGGCATGTATATAAACAACTGGATGTCAAGGACACAGTTGAATGCAAACGCTTGCTAGAGGCTCAGCTTCAATAAGCGATGCAGAACGAGAGTCAAAGACACAATGTGATCTCAAATGTAAAAGGACCATTTGGTGGGAAAATAAGTGCAGCCCAACAGAGGAGGAAGATGCTGACTGAACTGTGTAGAAAGTATTGTTTTTCTCACATCAACCCCAAATCAAAACCCCCACATTTCTCACTTCGTCCCGCCCTCGCTCTTCTGACACCCAACATAAAATCTCTGAAACAGAAAACAGTGTGCTGAGTCCTCAGGCATCTGACAATGATTAAATAGAAAGTGAAGGCATTTCGGGGTAGCTTAAAACTCTGACTGAAGCTCAAGACCATGTCCACATCCCAGAATCAACATGGCAACAGTGGGATCTGTTCATATGCTGTTAATTGGACATAAAAGTCAGTGTGACAAAAGAAAAATCTTAAAATCTCAGTTCTGTCGAGACTGAACTCCACCCAAGACTTGTTTTCTTATTCTAATCCACAAATCACACCATCTTCTCCCTAAAAAGTAAAATTTTGATAGAAAAATGTAGTCTATATAGGAAACATTTCAAGAATAAGGCATAAATAATGATAAAGCACCAGTCTTTGGGACAAAAAGCAAAGAATGCAAGTGGGCAAGAGACCAAAAGAACACCCAGAACATGGAAAATCCCCCTGTTTCCATGCCAAACATCCAGTGAAGAAAAAAAAGTAACTCACCAGGGCCAAAACACTTATGAGGTAGAGAGGGTACTGAAGGAAAATAATCTTCTTAGTCTTATTAAAAACAGGAGTGGCTTTCTGAACTACTGTCATCACTTCATTTATGGGTTTCTGTCTTTATTTGAATCATTATAAGCCTACTGTTGGAAAAAAATTAACAGCATAATTAATTCAATTGTTTAAACAAATCAACTTAATTTAAACTGGATGAATTCAGCATTATATTGGGATATACTTTTTTGCAGTATTAGTGCTGATAATTTCCCACTACTATTTTGAAGTCTGTCAAATGTCTGTCTATGCTATTTTAGTGTGTTGCTATTTTCAGTCCAGCATAACTGCGAGACTGCAGTGTCTGCACACTTCTGCTTACAGAAACACTAACTCGAAGTCTAACTTTATGGTTCATGAACAGTGTAATCTGGGTACGGACAGGCAGGATAGAGGTGTTATGGGGCCCCCTGCAGTTTGGGTCAAAGCAGGGACGAAAGTGAAGAACAAGGTGAAGATTCACTGGAATTCTGAGAGTACGGGTTGAAGAAAGCGTTTTCACCATAGACAGGGCCGTCCTACGGCAGAACTGTGAGTATTTCCGTGCTCTCTTCCGCTCTGGGATGAAGGACAGTCAGCTGAACGATTTCCACCTGCAGGGTGGCCTGAAAGCCAGGGGTTTCCTCATCGCCATGGCGGTTTCCAGGAGTGAGCGCCCTGCTATACGAGACCCAGACGAGATTGTGGAGGCTGCTGAGTGTGCGGCCTTCCTCCAAGTCGACGTCCTGGTTCAGCACTTGATAGACCTTCTTGATACCAACAACTGCATTGCAGCGGTGTACGGCTTGTGGAGGTTGTTTCACAGTGCTGCAGTATTCATCCGTGATGCTTATAGCGATGTGCAAGATGCTCTCGAGGCAGTCCCAGCGGAGCTGATCTGCTATGTGGAGTCGTTTTCACCAGCGTTGTTTGTTGCGCTAGGGACTCATTCGCCATCTATGAAGATTCTGCAGGACTGCTACAGGATGGTGTTTTACCTTGATGAGAAACCGGGTGCTTGAAAATATCTGACTGATCTACCAACAGATGCCAGCACCTCTATGGCCGGGGTGGCTGTTGTGGAGAACCGACTGTATATCGTTGGAGGAGTGCGAGGAGTTAGCAAGGAAACTGTTGACTTGAGCTTCTGTTATGACACAGAATCCAACACATGGAGTGTGTTCAATGGTTCTCAGCAGTCCATGTATAACTTTACCCTGGTGGGTCACGATGGACATTTGTACGCCATCAGAGGTGAATTTGACAAAAGGATCATGTCCTCAGTAGAAGTGTGTGATGTCTCCACAGGTGCATGAACATTTTCCAAGCACGCGCCTCGTTCTGTGGCTGCAGCGGCTAGTGCAGTTGCAAGGTGTAGGATATTTGTGTGTTTCTGGAAGCCACCGGATACTACGGACATTTATGAATATGCACTTAAAAATTATGAATGGACGCTGGTCACCACTATAGTTAAGCCACAAAGTTATGGACACTGCATGGTGGCTCACGGTGACAACCTGTATGTCATGAGGAACGGCCCCTATGATGATTTCCTTCGTTGCCTCATGCGCTACAACATCACTATGGGTCAATGGACGGCCATGCCAGGGCACTACGTTAATAGCAGGGGTGCCCTCTTCACGGCTATGGTGAGGGGGAACTCTGCATTCACCGTCAACCGCAATTTAACCCTGGAATATGTCATTTGCGGTGACAAGTGGAAGCCTCGTAGACAGATGACGGGCTTTCCAAAAAGTGGATCACTTTGGACTTGCTTACTCAAGACTGCCTAAGAGCACAAATGCACATCAGGTACGTGATGCAGAGGAAGCACTGGAGATGGATGCCAATGTGGAAAGTGTGGAAGAAGATTCGGTAGCACAAAAGATATTTTTTCAAAATCCACTGTACACTGTTTTCCATATTCTTCAAAATATCTCCTTTGGAGTGAAGAAAGAAAGTCATACAGGTTTAGAACAACAAGAGAGTGAGTAAATGATGACAGAATTTCCTTTTCAGTTATTAAACGCACAAATTAATCTAATGTTCTAAACAGTCAATTAAAGCAACTGTATCTTGTGCATGTTGTCAACAGCTAATGCGAGAAACACAATAAATAGGTGTGAACACGTCTACTGTCTCTCGTTCCCACACATATGCACATGCACACGTGTCCGTGCTCTAACCGCGGTTTGCCAGCCTCTATAAACAGCTCCCCAATCGCTTGTGCAGCTGCTGCTAATCAGCTCCAGCACCCCGCAGATGGGTCTGAAGTTCAAAGTCTTCTCACTGGAGAGCTCTAATACTCACAGACACCCACAGCAGATACAGGAGCTACAAAGTATTTCAGCAAAGAGACTCCACACTTTTTGCTTCCTTACTTCTATTTCTATCATTTGAACAATGACAATTACTGTTTTTAATCAAGGCAGGCTTCATTATCGGCCTACAGGACTAGTTATTTGGCTTGTGTGTGGCTTATAAACAAAAACACAGCCATTTTTTGAGCGTGGGAAACAGAAACATAACAAATATGTGGTCAAACTGAAAGTAAACAGCAG
The DNA here is from genome assembly GCF_001515645.1 of Sinocyclocheilus grahami. Lineage (NCBI taxonomy): Eukaryota > Metazoa > Chordata > Actinopteri > Cypriniformes > Cyprinidae > Sinocyclocheilus > Sinocyclocheilus grahami. The sequence continues at coordinate 1,885,877 of NW_015505215.1, read as the reverse complement.
ATAATAAATGACAGCAGGACCACAGTGTCTTGCATTGTAGTTGTAGACTGAATAGGAGATAGGACTGGGCGATATAGCTAAATAAAATGACATACATAGCTATATGTATATTGATTATATTCATTACAATATGTATTTACTCCGCAATGGCTTCTTTAACCAAACTGCAATTAAATAGAATCCAAATATTTAATGCAAGTAAAATAAAGTACAAATGGTTAAAAAATAATGATGCCATGTTTTTCACACAGTGAAAAATAGCATAATAATATAAAATACAACAACAACAACAACAATAATAATAAAGTGCAATATTTTAAATTATGCACCTTTACATGAACCAATAAAAGAAATATTAAGCAACATCCATTTAACTTAAATATTTTAATACATGAAAAATGCTACGTCGGGACTTCCATGAACATTCATTAGTGATGATGCAAATAATTATTCATGAATTACTGAATCATTGAAATATGAATTTTGAATCAATTAATTGAAAAGCACTGAAAAGTGCAATACAACAGTGTTGTGGGAATTTTCTATTTCCATAAAGGTATGAGACAAAAGTCTTTTGAAGATTTATTTTCTTGCAAGAAATGGTCAACGGTCATACAGATGTGACAAAGAGGCAACACCCCAAATCAACATTTATACCTCCATCAATTTCGGATGCTTTGATCCAATCATAATGCATATTCAACATATATGTCCATTTAAGGTGTCTAACTATGTCCTCCAGATGCGTTTCTAAGAAGCCAGGACGTCTAAAAAGCTGACATAACATTTTATTGTCTCCACTTAGATTTCCTGTTCTCTGTCATCTCAGGACAAACTGACAAACTTAAGCATCTTAATGAGGCATTTAGAAAAGAAAGAACACTCTTTAGTAAAGAAAATAAAACTACTAATAATATAAATATAGAATAAAATTTCCTGCACAAACAGCAAAATCATTGCAAATATAGCGTGACTAATCAATACAGTATCGCCCAACTCTAACATTAGATTATGTATAGTGTTGCATTTACAGTGTTGGGGAAAGTTACTTTTAAAAGTAATGCATTACAATATCGCGTTACTCCATAAAAAAGTAACTATTTGCATTACTTAGTGACTTTTTATGGAAAGAATGTTACTTTTGAGTTACTTTTTGTTACCATTTTACTCTCACCCTTTCACTCAGGCTGAAGGAAGTGCCTCTGCACCTCACCCAGTTTTTCTCAACACAGGGTCAGTCAATAAATCGGAAAACAAAGTAACTTGTGTTGCTTATTTGAAAAAGTAACTCATATATTTTGTTGTAAATTTAAAAGTAATACGTTACTTTACTAGTTACTTGAAAAAAGTAATCTGATTATGTAACTTGCATTACTTGTAATCAGTGGTGTAATGTAACGAAGTAATAAAACATAGTTACAGTACTTAAGTATTTTTTGGGAGTATCTGTACTTTACTTGAGTCTTTATATTTCAGCCAACTTTTACTTTTACTCCACTACATTTTTTAATTAAAATGTATACTTTTACTCCGATACATTTCCCCGAAGCATATTCGTTACTTACTACAAAATAGTCAGAAGAACACGGACTGCACGAAAGCAGGTTTGACGAATCAGTGGTCTAGCCTAGTGATGGGCAAATGAAGCCTGGTGAAGCACAGAGGCTTTCCTCTGACTGTTTCGGGAACAGATCCAAAACTTCGCGAGTGTCAAAAATAGCGCCATCTGGTTGTCCAGGCTGGACTATTGCAATGCTCTCTTGACAGGTCTTCCAGCCACTTCTATCAAACCTCTACAATTAATCCAAAATGCCGCTGCAAGATTCATCTTTAATGAGCCGAAAAGAACGCATGTCACACCTCTGTTCATCAATTTGCACTGGCTACAAGTAGCTGCTCGCATTAAATTCAAGGCATTAATGTTTGCCTACAAAACCACCACTGGCTCTGCACCCATTTACCTAAATTCATTACTTCAGAGTTATGTGCCCTCTAGCAGAGGTGGGACCAAGTCATTGCTTTCCAAGTCACAAGTAAGTCTCGAGTCTTTGCATTCAAGTCTCGAGTCAAGTCCCGAGTTAAGACAGACAAGTCCCAAGTCAAGTCTCGAGTCAAGACAGGCAAGTCCAAGTCAAGTTGCAAGTCCTCAGCTTTAAGATTCAAGTCTTAAACAAGTCATTAGTGCTTTTTGCCCAAATTAGTGTCTCAGTATTAATTACCATATCAAATTCATAGGTATTTATAGCAGGAAGGCAGGCAGAATATTTGACATAGTTCAATTTCATGTGAGATGGGTGCACTTAATAAAACTACTCAAGTTCAATTTAGGGATTGTGCCAAAATAGGATAAGCAGTAAACTATTTTATAGTTTAACAGAATAGCAAAGACAACATAATTTCATAGAAATAACAGTTGCAACATACTTTGCATGTG
>NW_015505215.1:1881833-1883422 GCF_001515645.1 Sinocyclocheilus grahami | reverse complement strand
TTTTTTAAGTTAGACATCAACTTTCTTAGTATTCCTCAATCTATTAATTATAAACAATGTAACAAGAAAAAAATAGTAAAATATAAAATGCCAGTTTTCTGATTCATTTTTTGTAAAAAGTGTATAGGGTCGCTAGAGACCCGAGGTATGTAAATGTGTAAGTATTTTTTCCTGTGCAACTATATTTACATATCTGATGACTCAATATGTGCAATGCATCTTTTTTCCTCAAGGTGACACTGTTTGATACACAATAATGACGTGACGTTTCACTCATAATTACCGCAGGCATAAAACAAACTAATATCATCAGCAAAAATTGAAGTGGTTTGAATGACTTTACTGCAGAGCAATTACTATACTACGCAATGAAATATAAATGTCACTGTCATTTGATGCTGGATGTGGTGAATAAGCTGCCAGTGATCAAAATATTAAATATGAAGTCATTGCAACCGATAGTTTTGAGAATATGGCTGAGATCGTGAATATGAGCCAGATGCTGAATGTACTGTGAAAGTGCGCTCTGACGATGACAGCGATGGTAAAATCATCTGCTCAAATTGAACCCTTTTAAGTTTCAAAAGGTAACGAAATATGCTTTATTTTATTCTTCTGTAATTGTTCTTTAAATATCAAGAGAGCTTTTTGCTATTGCAGCAGTTAAAGATCCATCCGTGCTGTATATATAGGTTTGGGTCACTAAAGACCAGAATATGTAATAATGATTGGCAAAACATTCATGCATTTAAGGGTTAATGGAGGTTTAAATAAAAAAAAATGCACACGCAATTAAAATATGTAACTGATCGAACAAAAACTGTGGAGATCTGACAAAAACAGGTCTCAGAGAGGTGTTTATTACAAATAAAAATTTAAATGAAAGCACATCAAGTTGGCAGAGTGCGAGGGTTGTAGCGGGATGTGGATCCGTCACTCATGGTGCACCTCAGTGTCGGACAAACAAAAGAAACAAGGAATATTTAACAGCAGCGGTCGCGGTGATGATGAGGCGTATTGTTGTGCTATCTTAAAGAGGCACAAAATCACTTTGACTGACTTTTTCATTAACTGTTCCCTCCTGGTCGCAGAGTGCGAGGGTTGTAGCGGGATGTGGATCCGTCACTCATGGTGCACCTCAGTGTCGGACAAACAAAAGAAACAAGGAATATTTAACAGCAGCGGTCGCGGTGATGATGAGGCGTATTGTTGTGCCATCTTAAAGAGGCACAAAATCACTTTGACTGACTTTTTCATTAACTGTTCCCTCCTGGTCGAATGACCTGCCCAAATCAATCCGAGCAGCCAAGTCCTTAACCATCTTCAAGAAACGACTAAAAACACATCCGTTCCACCTTTATTTGACCCTCTAACTCTAGCACTTTCTATTCTATTTTAATTCTACTTTATCTATAGTTATCTTCTTTTTTTCTTTTTTCTTTTTTTATTTAAAAAAACAACAAAAAACAAACAAACACTAGTTTTCTATTTTTTCTATTCTATCTACTTGTTTTTCTTTGTGTGTGTGTGTGTGTGTATACAGTATGTGTGTGTGTATAATATATATATATATATATATATATACACTG
>NW_015505215.1:1857998-1881802 GCF_001515645.1 Sinocyclocheilus grahami | reverse complement strand
TTTGGATAAAAGCGTCTGCTAAATGACTAAATGTAAATGTAAATGGTGGTCAATAAAAAATATAGCAACCAAAAGCCTGTGAAATAGTGTGTGTGTGTGTGTGTGTGTGTTTGTTAAAATTCTCTCTCTGATCTCTCTTTAATTACCCATTAAACTGTGGCATTAAATGCCAATATGAATATCAATATGATGTAATAGAAGAATAATGTACACATATGAATTGCATATGCCAAATATTTTATATTTTAGTTTTTATTCTTCATATTACTTGTATGGCTGGGTATTTAAAATGTAATTGAATAAGTCTGAATCAAAACTTACTCGTAAAGTAAGATCTGGGGTTTCGAACATTCCGAAACACGCACGTGATTGGATAGATAGTGAGGCTTCATTTTCTGCTGATCACGTGATTCTCTGAAAACAATACGCACAGAGCTTCTGAGATATTGCGCTGCTTACCCGATACGCACTTTGAAGCTTCAGTGTCATATGTAACATCACTAGTCTAGCCTTTGCAAGTTAGACTCCTAAAAACACCTTTGCTCATGTGTAAACAAGTGCGCACACAACCACTCAAGTCATTCATTTTCCACTCAAGTCGAGTCTGGGGTCTGCAATATACAATATCTTCTGTGATAATATGGTAAGTGTTGTTGTAATGATGTGCAATCTGACATTATCAAGTAGGCTATATCACCAGATCACACAGAGTGCACGCACGTGATTTATTAGTCTATTAAAACTCAAAATTCCAGGCATTCTAAATTGTAGACGGCATTGCTTCTGTATGCTTTTTATATTTATGTAATTTAATAGAGTTAACTTAATCTATACAGTTTTTTTTACTGCAGATATCAGCATGAACACATTTAATAATCATTTTATACAAGTTCAGTAAAGCAATAAGTGACTTACATTTTAGACATAATATTGCTTGTTTTTGCTCAATTTTGACAACGAAAATAGTTCTAAAGATCACAGCACTGTTTTGCGTCTCTGAGCAATGGACAGTGTTTATTATTGAATGAATCAGCTTTTTGAACGAATCGGTTGAATAAATGATTCAGTGATTCAGTCATTAACACAGTCAAACGCTTTGTTCCTGAATGAATCAGTCGTTTGAATGAATCAGTTGAATCTCAACGACTCACTCATTAACAGTCACTTGCTGTCACCTACTGGCGGTTTTAATTTCACATTTCGACTATTTTTTTCATGTTTTAAATTATTTCAAATATCAGTAATAACGTTTTATGATAAAAACAAAACATTAGGCCTATTTATGCATCTGTAACTGCAGTTTAAATGCATCCATGTCCCCTCTGAGATACATAAACTGTGTAAATACATCTAAATGCTATTTCAGATGCAGATTCCAGAAATGTTTTCTTATGTTGGAATGAAAGACACTAAGTACCGGATGAAGTGCTTCTTATTCTTACCCAAAAATACAAAATGGAAGAAAGAGTTAAAACTGAACACAATCTTGCTACTCAAGCTGTGTATGAACATTTTTATATATATTTATTTGCTTCTTTTCCATTTTGCATTTACTTGTACTTTCAATACTTAAGTACGTTTAAGATTAAGTACAATAAATAACACATACTTTAAGACTTTTACTCAAGTAATATTCTAAACGGTGACTTCAACTTCTACCAAAGTCATTTTCTGGTAAGATATCTGTACTTTTACTTGAGTATAGCTTTCAGGTACTTTATACACTACTGCTTGCAATGCGTTACCCCCAGCACTGGTCATACTACCATCTCAAAACAAACTGAGTGTGAAATTAATCTGTGTTGATTTTTGACCTTTTTGTATCTTTGTCATTCTGTAAATAGCGTTTAAATGAAGTTTAAATGAGTCACTTACTGGTCTGGGTGGTGGAGGCTCTGGTGGGTTCTTCACAGGGATGTGTTTACCTGGTTCTCCATTGGCTTCTGGTCTGTAGTCTGAGGAGCATATTGATTTTCACACAGAACAAAAGTGGCTGTTAATAAATAGATTGAAGACTTTTCAAAGGGTTTATCAAGTGCAGCAATAAGAAGCATTGAAGAACTGTACTTGCAAGCAACAAGTAAACATATTAATTCTGCTGTTCATCTACACTCTTAAAAATAAAGGTGCTTCACGATGCCATAGAAAAACCTTTTTGTCTAAATGGTTCCATAAAGAACCTTTAACATCTGAAGATCCTTTCTGTTTCACAAAAGGTTCTTTGTGGCGAAAGAAGGTTCTTCAGATTATAAAAAGGTAAGAAAGAGATGGTTCTTTAAAGAATCTTTGACTAAATGGTTCTTTGTGGAACCAAAATTGGTTCTTCTATGGCATCGCTTGAAGAACCTTTTGAAGCACCTTTATTTTTAAGAGTGTACCACTGTTTGGATATGCTAGCGGCTCAGCTCTGGTAACATTGCATAGCCTGCGGCAGTCTCTTAGAGTCTCTTAGAGCTGATGGCCATATTCAGTGGCTTCCCATCAGACATTCCTTCGACTTCCTCTCCAAACGGTAACATCTGGGTTGCCGTAGGAACGCAAGGCGAATACCAAATCCGCACAGCAAGGGCTAAGAGTCACCAAAGAGTCAAGACACCATGAAGTGCTGCTTTTCACTGAAATTAAATTTATCCACACCACTTACATTTCTCTGTTGGTCTACGTGAGCTCTTGAATTGCATGTTGTGTCACATAAGTGACATATCGCACTTCATTTTTATCATATGCAGTTTCATTTATCAGATGCAAAATAAAACAAGGTTGGGGAAATTTTCACATCCAGTCTGGAAATGATGAAATCATTGTGCATGACATAAATAATAGAAAGACATTCTTTCTGCATGAACTTCAAAGGGTTGCTCTCTTGATAAGCTCTTTTACCATTGTTTATTAAAATGGTGACGTTTGTGAATTTGATCAAAGAATGCCACCACAGTTTAGTCATGCATGTATCTTTTTGGCGCAGACGACTGCAATGTGAATGTTAAGTCTGGTTTTATTGTTACTCTCATTCTTCAGTGAAATCTAAACAAAGCAGCTTGGCCTCAGATGGGGGTCTGGCAGAGAGAGCGAGAGGAGGACAGGAGTTACTGAGAAACAGACAGGAAATGGTGAGGAGTGGGGGGAGGGGGGCTTAACATTTCAGCCATAACCCAATCACCCCCCTAAAAATGACACACATTCACAGCAGCGCTGTCAAACAGCAAGATAAACAACTGTTTATGTGATATGTGACAGACATGTTTGCAGGTCAGGGGCCATTTTCATCCTCACACCTGCAAAAGTTATAAGTTTATTATGGTGAAGATTATAGACTCACCTCTGTCTTGGTTTTGACATGTGACGATGACCTTGTTCATGTAGATGTATTCTTCATCTCCTCCTGTTAAATAGCCATAATAAAAGACTGAATTACAAATCTGAATCTTGTTTTTTAAAAACTCACATAATGCCAAGATCATAGCTTTATGTGCTGAGTTTGGTGCTCAAAAAGTATCTGGACACTTAAATTACCAACCCCATCTCATGAGAAAGCATACGCATTTTACTAAGTTATTTCGTACAAATTAGTATGATGTGATTGGTAGAAATTTTTTTTAAAAACTAAGCATGAACTTGCACCCCCAACCCCACCCATGCGAAAACGTCTGAATTAAATCAAATTCATATGAGTTCACCACCAATTTGCCAAAAAGTAAAACTATTTATGAATTGTTAGGCTGTAATTTACACTTAAAATATGACTTTAAGTGTCACAGGCTGATATGGATAAGCCATTAATTATTTTGTTATGACCCTCATGTTATGACCTATAACCAATAAATGGCTGATATTAAAATTATACAATATTTTCTCTAAATAAATAAAATAGAAAAACACTAGGTACCACAACATTATAACATATAAAATATACTCTGCTCCACTCAAATAACCTTGCCTGGAACTTCTAGAACTTGTTTGACTTTTCCTCCCCCTCCTTCTTTTTCAGATTCTGGACACTTTCATCCCTCACTTATTTTACTGAACATGTAGTAGATTTCTGTTATAGAGAAGAACAGTGAGAGTTCTGTGCTAAACTTCTCTTGTGTAAGGGTCCAAAGGCATCTCCAGGGCCCCTCCTTCTGTGCACATCAAAGACAGGCCAGTGGGAGACATAGACATAGATAGGTCATTTCTATCATAATAAAAGTGCTGATTTAGTCCCGGCCTGTAGGAGATGGTTTTATAGCACTTGACATTTTAGGGTGTTTTTTGGATCTTCAAAATAATTCAGATGAACTAAATTAAGCATAAGGAACAAGATGTTACCATGGCAGATACATGGAACATGGCAGTCCACAGGTAACACAGCTTTGATGCATTTTTGGAGGGAAAATAAGATTGGGATTTGGAGGATGGAAATGAAAGCTATTTATAAGCTGCTACTAAAAGGAAGTGAGTGTCCCTAGAGGATAAAAACAGCCTTTGGAAAATGATACAGTTTGGAGCCAGGGGAGGAAGTGCACAAGCCCGAGACCAGAACATGAAAAACCTACAGCCATGCTTGTGTGAAGAAAGAAGCACATGCACGGACCAAAATTACAGGCTCCTTAATAAGACAGAACAGAGCAGATTTTCTAAACAACACAGAAGCTATAAATGTACACACAACTGTTGCTCCATGTAAGGACAATTGTGCTATGCAAGTGTCATGCTGAAATACATATACTGTATATACAACTGTACATTTGTTAGGCCTTTTGCTACTTTCTATTTACACCAGTAGAGTGCTCCCACATGAGCAGCACACAATAAGGTCTGTAATATAATTGTGCATTAACCATAGGTTCTTATACTTTTTCAGGGGGCAAACCTGATTTAACAATAAAAAATTTGTGGTAATCATTACACTATTGTTTAAACGTTTGGGGTTAGTAAGATTTTTTTAAGAAATCAACACTTTTTAGCAATGAAGCATTAATTTAACCATAAAAGGACAGTAAAACATTTATAATGTTACAAAAGATTTCCATTAAAATATTAAGCAACACAACATTAATAGTAATAAGAAATGTTTCGTGAGCACCAAATCAGTATATTAGAATGATTTCTGAAGGATCACTGGAGACTGGAGTAATGGCTGAAAATTCAGCCTTGCTATCACAAGAATAAATTACATTTTAAAATATATATATAAATAGAAAAAAGTTTTAAACTGTAATAATATTTCACAATATTACTATTTTACTGTATTTCTGATCAAATAAATGCAGCCTTGATTATCATAAGAGACTTTTCAAAAACAATCGTACCGACCCCAAACTACTGAAATGTAGTATACTAAAAAATTAGCCGATTCATTCATTGTTGGTCCTTTTTGTCCAATCACAGTGTGAGAAGCACTGGTGTAGAGTCAGATGGTTCGTTTAGACATTATGATGTTATTTACGTACCATTGGAAGACTTGTATGACTGAAGCAGCTCCGTCAGAAGGCCCTTCTGTACTGTGGCATTTCCACTCAGCTTCTCTCCATCCAGGATCTTCAGGAACCTCTGCAGCTGCTCCAACAGCTGCTCCAGCACTGCACACACACACACAACATACTGTAGTTAGCTAGAGTAATAAAGAAAAGCATCATGGTAGTGCACAAGTTCTCCTGCACTGTACTGCACTGTATATATATATATATAGAGAGAGAGAGAGAGAGAGAGAGAGATAGAAAGAGAGAGAGAATTAATATGTTTACAATTTGATTTAGTTGAGGATTATCTGCATTTTGGCAACATAAGTGAAATTAACATTACTAATGGTTAACAGCACAAAGGTGAACCTCCTGTGCCTGTAAAAGCCATATGCTGTGCTTCTCTGATCTCAAGAGCGAGCTATATGAGCTATATGTTACACACACTAAACCAAGTAGGTTTCATAACAAAATCATCTATTTCCTAAAAATCTGTTGGCTAATCTCTGAATGTTATGGTAATTGTTGACGACATCCGAACTATTTGGTCTTTTGTGTCTGTGTTAGGATAGTTAGCGGCAGGCTGAGGTCAAGGATACGTCATGGGCTGTCGGGTGAATGGGGAGGCTTTGTCACTCTACCCACACACCCTCCAGGGGTCAGCAGCAAACTGGGCATCTCAGTCTTGACTATGAGAGCCTTACTTTCTTTGTGAATAGCATTGACTTGCAACAGAACAGACCTTACTGGAAAAAAGCTCAAAAAAGGAAATGAAACCAAAAAGTATAGATTATCATGTGTGGCTAACATCTCATCAAAACTCCACATAAGGTTATAAAGCACTGGTGCGTGCAAAATAAACTATCAAACTCCCTTTTGCCAAACTGCATTCCATTTAGTCATATAAAAACATGCTATTTGTCTTCATTTCATGGTATAAATTACAAATGAGTGAGTGTTGGTTGTTGGTTAACTTACTAACAGTCACTCTCCTGTTCACATAAAAATTTGGTCATCATACTTAAAATTTCAAAGGGATCAAATATGACATTTATGTGATGCAACAATGAGCTGAGGATGGGAGATTAAACTTGTAGTGTCCCATGTTTGAGCAACCCCATGGATTATACAATGTTTTATGAATAGTATGCAGCATCTTATAAAAGGGAAAGTTCTGGTCCTGGATACTAATTGGTCAACAGAGCATTCTAGCCGTGCAAAAATACAGGAAATACAAACAGCTATGATGTGAAACATCCATTCAATATAGCTATATCACTGCACAGCACACATATAAGTGAATTATTGTATATTTGCATCAGGGACTATATATTTTGATTAGTCTATATATATATATACAGTATATATATATATATATATATATATATGAGAAATATCACTCGAGTACGAGAGTGATTCTGAGTTTATACAACAGTTCGACAGAACATGTGTGTAATTAAACAAGAAACAACGGAGTGCCTAATAAAACCCTCTTTTGTGCGGAACTACTTCCTTCCGCCACGGATTCAAAGCTCAAGTTGACAGTTAAACATATGTCACTTTTAGAATTTGTATCAAGGGCATGTGCTGCTTCAGTTAGGTTATTAGTGAGAAATAATGAGGTTATAAGAGAGAAACAATGCGGCAAGATGTGCATTCAAATGAGAGAGAGAGAGACCGCGAAGCTAGACGTTTCTTCTTATATTAACTAATGTACTCTACGATTAGCTCAGTGAATAATAAAAAAAAAAAACATAGACCCGGCTAGAACAAGCGGAGTGATACAAAATTGTGAAAGGACATTCCTGTAGCGATGCCAGTACAATATCTCACGGTTCTCAACCAAGTTGAGAACCAGAACGAACTGTTGTATAAATATATATAAATTTCACTTAATGCTTTGCTGTACTGGGATTATTGTCAGAAATAAAGGGGCATCAGGGACTTTGCCGCCAAAACCTAGTCTTAGTCTTAGACGTCACACCCACGGACTGCTGGCTGAACATCTGATGGCACACAAAATTGGAAACACTTCAGGAGTTTTGAAGTCGTCACCTGATTGGTTGAATTATATAGGATTTCCGGGAGACGTGTGTGTGACGTGACGTTCTTTAATGTTCCATCTGAAAAAAAAAAGGCCGTGACGCCAAACCCCCTCATGTTAGAAGAAAGCTGTCATGTTCACAGCTGTGACAATGAGCGCTTATCAGGATCAACTAAGCGCTGGATTTTCAAAAGTATGATGAATAATGTAAAGTTCATGGCATATACCGGTATGACTGGTAGTTTTACACACCAGTCTGTTATTGTTATTGTTTCACAAAATGAAACGTGATTGGTTGCTTTACCTGTCAGTCATATGGCCTCTTGGGCGGTCCTTGGCCATTCAAAGCGGCCAAGGTTCCCAGACCTTCTGCCGTCAGTCTGAAGGTCTGGCTATGCAAGACTAGTCAAAACCCTTCATTCGTGACTGTTTATGATGCAGCCTCTTGTACCTTACTGGTTAAATATAAACTTCTCTAGTTTCTAATCTAGTGCAATGACCAATAAAACTACTCATTGCATGTTGATGTTTCATCTCGTAGCCTGTATGGTGGGGATGTTTACGTTCCTCTTACTGTGGAACCGTAGTGTTTTTGCCCTGCCTTTAGGAAAGGACAGGCCCAATTCAGCACAGTGATGCAACACTAGGTAATATATATCTGTCATGTCATCAAATAATTAAAGTAACCCTAGCTTACTTATTGTCATGACTAATGCAGACAATCAGTTTTCTCTAGCACGCACAATGAGCTGAATGACATTCATTTATGGATAGGTCACTTGAAATTTTAAGCAGTGACACTAATTTCATAGCAGAGTGATATGTTCTTATGAATTTAAACATCTAACATTTTTCAGATTGTTTTATAATTATTATGCAAAATTTTTGTTAACTTAATTAGGAAACTATAAAGGAATAATAGGAGTACAACATGAATATTTATACTTTTAAACATTTATTTTTCACATTACAAGAACTGCAAAACAGCTACTGAATAAAAATTGTGAAACGTAGATTTTAAATTAAAATCTGAGAAAAAAGACATGTCATTTATCAACAACCATGAAACAAACCTTTCCACATATACTGTCGAAGGAAATCCATTTTTAGCTTTCCTACTTTGCATTCATACCAACACCAAACATTAAGATAAGGTGACATTCACGCTGGTGCTGCTATGATAAAACTGTCTATTATTATTATATATATTTTAATAACTGGCCATTATTACTAAGTCACTGGTAACAGAACATATCTGCAATTACTGTGAGAGTAAGACATGCTATAAGAGATGTTATGTATTTTACACAATAGTAAGTCATAGCTTTGGAAGGCAGGATTTAAACAAACATTCCTGACTGCCTCCTCAGAGGCAGATAACATCTATCCATCTCTGCATGCATAAATAACTTCTGAGAAAAACTCCTTCTGTATGAAAGATAAAATCACTGACAAAGACATCAAACAAACAAACAAAACAAGTTCGCTGGACATAACATGTGTTCAGTGTTCAATATATTCATTATCAGCTGATCTTTATAGTTCAGCTATAGGGGTCATATGATGTTGCTAAAAAGAACATAATTTTGTGTATTTGGTGTAATGAAATGTGTTTCTGCGTTTTAAGGTTAAAAAACACATTATTTTCCACATACTGTACATTATTCTGTACATATTATGCCTTCTTTCTTTGCATGAACATTTGGGCGGCGTTATGCTTCCCACATAGTGATGTAGACATGTAGGGGCATGTTAGAACGAGCCGTTTTAGGTAGGCGTGGTTGACTCTTAACTTTTATAAAGAATATCTCTTTGGATTTGAGACTTTAGTCTTTGCAACTTTACAGATCTTCTTTATGCACCAAGAGCTTGTAACACTCCAAAGAGAAAGGAAAAATTGAAATTGCATTATATGACCCCTTTAATCTTTATGATGGTAATGACATCTCTAATTTGATCCGAAGTTGTAAAGTATAAACTACTTGATGGCATTACTATTTTTTAGGAATAAAATGTGGTTGTAACACGTATACATTTAATGTAAACAGCAAACATTTCCAAGACAGCTTGTGGCTTTACTTGGCACCAACACCATGTTCAATTCAATTCAATTCAATTCAAGTTTATTTGTATAGCGCTTTTCACGATACAAATCGTTGCAAAGCAACTTTACAGCAAATTAAGTTTCTACAATATTTAGTGGTAGCTTATCAGTGGTGACTGTCAGTTAATGTACATATGGCAGAAATGTACGGAAAAATCAATTAAAGACGTAATCAAACAGACGATGAACACTATTAACAACAATTATTATATGATGCAATCAAACTTATAGCAAAATGTGGTAGTTCTGGTATGTTCACAAGAAGTTTCTTTGGTTTCTTACCCACAAAGAACGTCCTACAACATGTTTTTCATACTCAAATCTGAGCACATACAGTACAACAAATCTGTTTTACTCTATAGTAGATTTTTTCTTTACTGATTTCCCCAAAAATTTAAAAAATAGATGAAGTAACATTAAAAGTAAAGTTTTATTTCTGAATGGCATTACAATGAAAGACAATGGGGTTTTAAATCAACACTGGACACCACTGACATTCACTGTATGGAAAATACAGAAATACTGAGACCTTTTTAAAAAATATCTTCTTTTCTGCTCCACAGAAGAAAGAATGTCATTCAGGTTTGGAGTTTGGAATGACATGAGGATGAGTAAATGACAGAATTGAAATTTTTCGTCTGAACTATCCCTTTAATAGTATCATGTATGCTCTTCCCATGATGCTCAGCTGAGCTTTTGTCCAAACATTTTCTCTGCCGTGTGTTTTCAGAGATTGACTTCGATGCCCTTCTCTGGAGGGACCATGGGAATGTGGAGTCAGCTGACTCTTAGTCCAATGAGGGCCGAGTTTCCATTGGTTACAGTTTGGCCCTGAGCCCATTAAATACTGTAAACGGTGAGAATAACCATGTTATATCTGTAAGTACCGGAACCACTCAAACTTCCTCAGAGTAATGAAACCTTTGACAGTGAAGTGTTAGACTGTCTACCACACGACTAAAAGGGCAGAGCATCACAAAATACTAAACACAAAATATAATCAACAATTTCACTTTGAAAGAAGTACCTTTGAAGGAAGTATGAGGACAATGAAAGATCTCAGTGCTGAAGGTACCTGTCTGGTTAACACTACAGCAGAGAGGGGATTTCTTTTGATGTAAAAAAAAAAACACTTCCTTGTTCCAGGACAAACAATGATTGCAAATAAAGGTGTTTGATGGTGTTTTGTCTATTTCTGGACTTGCAGATTGCAGCTAGACAAAGAAATTCTTTTTGCAGCTGATACGGAGAGCAAGTGTTTGGTGGATCGAGGAAGACCTCAATAAAACCATCTGATATTGTGCACACTGTCGCTGTGCTTGTTTGTCTTCCTCTTTCTGAATGCCTTTCCAACTGATTTTAGACACATGCTCATGGTAAATGAGGTTAAGGTTAAGCACTGCTCTTCCCAGAATCAAAGCCACAGAGCATTTGCTGTATCAGAGCTGGGATAATAAACATAAGTTTAAATCGAGTGGACGAGGAGCATTTTGATGCTGCTCTAGCTTGTGTTACTGTCAAAAGTGGTTTGGTTTTTAAAGACAATTCCTGCCTGACACATAAAATACAGCCTGGCTCCAGCTGTGGCTCATATACTTAGCTCAGCTCAAGGCGACGTGTCATAGCACATCATTTATTTGATTCCAGACTCAAACCCTCAATCTCTGAAATGACGGGCTGTCAGCCATGTGGGAGGGCGATCACCACAGTGGTGGCATGTTTATTGGTGTTTGCTGTTGCATAGCATTCTCTATTCTTGTTTAAAGGGAACATATGACACTAACTATCCTGACACCACAGAAAAGCAGTACAGAACCGCCAAAATGTTGTATACCTCTTGAAAGAACACACTAAATGTCACATTGATCAATATGCATGCTGCATACACAATACACAAGTCAAAGACGGATCAAAACAATGGCCTGAGATTTTAAGTAAATGCTTTTTAATAATTGCTGCTACAGCTCTTACTAAGGAAATAATCAGTCTCTCTAAAATTTAAAATAATAAATAAAATATTTATTGAAATAATAATATTTTTGAAAGTAGCCTGTATGTTCATTTATGACAAAGTTTGCTATTATAAAAGGATCATATAATTAATTTTTTATTATTTATTTTCCCCCTGAGGTCTATTTATAAATGTTAAGTCATAATTAATTTTTTCATGACCATTTTCCATCCTCTCTGACCATTAGAGTTAAAAGGCTGTTTTTCTGCTACTATAACAACACTCTGCAAAGCCTCCTATTTTCATGTGAAACGAGAAACTACACGTAATGTGGTTTTGCTGTGATGACTGATATACCTGCGTTATCGTTAAAAAATAGCCTCTTTGCAAAGTCTGAATCACAGTTTTACAAGACAATCCACACAAAAATGCGCAGCTAAAATGGATAAGATCAGACGTCACTCGCCAATTATATCTAACGTTTCTAATTCTCTTAATTGGGCTGACCAAGTTTGTGATCACCCAAATGCTATTTGATTACTCCATCCCAACCTATAGTAATAACCAAAATCTATTTACATTTTTATATCTGTTTCCTATATGATACTAACATTTTACAGACTCAGCATTAACAGCACAGACAACAACGTGAACTCTGTTAATGAATGATTTTTACCAGTAAACATAAAATCTATAGAATACCTATCTAAAATCGCTACATAATCAGAACTGCCTCCACACAAAAACATACATTCCTTTAAATGCCATCAGAAATAATTATTCACTTATTCACTGGTTTCATCAGGTTTAATGAGACAGCGTAATAGTCTGGCTTCTTTTCCTCTCAATCCCAACAAATAATCTTTTAATCTTTACTTATACAAATATATATGCGCACACCCAAATGACATTGCTCAGTAAAACTGCATCAATTAGGCCTACATGTAATTCTGTATCACATAAATAAACTGTGTCGCGTTTCAGCATAATGCTGATTACACCCATGCACTTAAACCTTCATCTATTAGCCAACAACAAGTTAAAATGTTACTAAATACGGCCTAATACTGTATATGTCTCAACCCAGTAATGTTGCATTATGGTCTGGCCCACTGGCTCCACTTTATACTTTTCAGTTTATTTGGATTGAGCAATCAGGAGCACTGGCAACAGAAAATCAGCTTGCTCAGAAAATCTCTGATACAAATTCCATTTCCTTCAATTACTCCTTATCAAACAAGCCAAAATGTTTTCTTTTGTCTAGACGATTTATAATCACAAGTTCGGAGAGAGAACGAGTTATGGATGAGATCTGCAGGGACCCACGGTCAAATACATCACTATTGTATTATAATGCACAGAGAATAGCAGCGTCTTTATATCATTCGCCAAAATACACAAAAGAACAACACAACCTCTTTAACTCCTGGATGGACAGACTGCTAACATGGGTAATCATGTTTCTGAGATTGTATTAAATATGCTAAAGCATAATTTCCTTTTTCCTTTTGATGAGGACATGGACAATAGCATAGATCATGTGATAAAGAGAACTGAATGATTTATATGTCTGGTCTCTGATTGAATGCTAATAATGCACATTGAACATGAGCCACTGAATCTTTACAGTAAAAACAGCAGTGAAATATTTTAGCTACACAAAACCCTGTGTGGATGCAGTGTCATCTTGTCACAAATCCAGTCCGTGGTCTTTCGTCTGCTCGCTATCAGAGGTCGCCTTCTGATTACATTGACTCTCACACCACACAAACTGTTGCACGTCACCCTGGACTACATTTCCCATGCTCCATTGCACTGATTAGACTCACCTGCAGCCAGTCACACACACACTATATAACAACCACTCAAATCCTTCTTTAATTGCCGAGTATTGTCTGCGTTTATCACTCTCCTATTGGTAGCACTTTACGGAGCCAGTATCCTGTCTGAGTTTAGTCTAGTTCCTAGTTCTAGTACTGTTTCGTAACGTCTAGTTTTGCCTGATTGTCTGTTCCTGATAACCTGCCTGTCTTGGATTTCTCTCTCGTCTTGTTGTTTGGATTCTGTTCGCACCTCGCCTGGATTAATATCTCTCTGTGGATTACTCGCCTGCCTCATCCTTTGGATTATGTTCGCCGTTGATCGACCTACGCCTGTTTATTGGATCACTCTTCTGTCTTGCCCTCTAAATACCCATTTGCTATTGTCCGACCCTTGCCTGTTTTGACTATGTTTAAGAATAAAGCTTTGCAGATGGATCCGCACGTCTCTCATCTCGTTTGCCCCGTTAACTATTGATGGCTGTCATGCATTGTTGTTTTAGTTAAATCAAACTAAAACTATTAAACATCACTTTCTTTATTGAAATTAATCTGCAATAAAGTTCAAACTAAATTAAATAAAAGATCACTTTATTAAAATTAAATTAAATAAAAAATGAGAAATGCTGATTTGGTAACTTAATGGAATAAAATTTGTTTAAGTAGCCTACAATAAATACTAAAACTAAAACAAAAATAAAAAACCTGATAAAAAATACAAAAGTACATAACAAATGCTAAATCTAAACTGAAATTAAAAAGTAAACTGAAAAAATAAATAAAATAAAAATAAAAGACAATTCAACATTTTGAGATTGAAAAATACTCAAATAACACACTTTATGCGTGTTCCTCTACTGGAGAGTGATAAAGTTGTTGGCTTTAACCCTGAACCTATGAGTAGTTTTCTGCAATTTTAGAGAACAGTGGACATAATTCAGTAGCAGTGAAGCCAAAATATGTCTTGTCTATGTGTAAATAATGTGTATATCCAAGTAAAAATTGATTGGACCGTGAAAAGTACTGAAACGGAGTCAGGTTGTTGTAAGAGAGGGACTGAAAAGTAAGAAGGATTTGTGACATCAGCCGAAACGGGAAGTTGTTTCTAAGGTGGAGGAACTTAGTACATTCTGATAAAAGATTACAAAGATCTTGGGAAAAAATGTGCATGGATAAATCATGCACAATAAGAGCAGAAACGCACATCAAGCAAGCAAAAAATAGGATTTCATGTAGACTTTGACTAGGATTTTCAGCCGCTCACATTGCTCTTTTCTAACTGTCTACAGGCACAAAAGACACTGATTTAAACTCACGAACCCTCCCAGTCTGCAGCTTTCTCACACATATTTCTGCTGTGCTGCTTATGGGTTTTGTAGCTGGACTTAGAAATATATCCCTTGACTATGGTTGATTTCTTTACGTTGTTCCTCTTCAACACAGGCATGCATTGGTTAGCGGTGTCCCTTCAGACTTACAGAGATACAATATTTTCTCTTTGATTTACATTTGCTGCACAGATGATAATAATGAATAACTGTTTTGGAGCGCCAGTGACAGTTTCTCATGCGCCATTATTTAATTTGAAATGGGACTGAGTTCATCTGGGTGAACAAGTCCCTCTCCACAGCGAGCCGCAGGAACAGACTATTACTCACATCCCTCTTACAAAAATAAGTGAAATATAAAAACATTTTTTTACCTAAGTTTGTTTGCTTACATCTCTTTAATATTTACACAGGAACACTCATATTATTTTTAAAAAGCCCGTAGAGCAAATGTTTTGTAAAATGTCAAAGATTAACTTCCTTTACATGCATGGATGTTGACCAAGTTTTAAAGTTGTCAGAAAAATGGTTTAGTAACAAATCCAGTGATAACCTATCGTTTTTAGTGCAATTTCATCTGAAATGAGTCACTTTAAAGATCCCCTGAAATGATTTGAAAAACACAGTTTTCCTTCCAGTCTTGAAATGTTTCCAATTTTTTTTGTTTTTTTTTAATAGCCAAAAGTCTTTAGTTAAAACCATAGCCCAACAAAAGCATGGTTTACTACTTGCAATTGGTAAAAATGTGTATACGCCCCTATGTAAAAAACACGAATCAATAATATTTTTGGTCCATTTTCCTGGACGAGAGGCTTTAATTGCTGATGTCAACTTTCAGAAATACACTCACATATACACAACTTTTACAAAGTTCGGGGTCCATAAGATTTGAAATTTTATTTTTTGAAATTAATACTTTTATTCAGCGAGAACACATTAAATTGATTTACAAAAAGGTGACCGTAAAGACCTTGCTAATGTTACAAAATAAATCTACTTCTTTCTTTCTATTCATCAAATATTCCTTAAAAAATGTATTACGGTTTCCACAAAAATATAAGCAGCACAACTGTTTTCAACATTGATAATAATAAGAAACTGATCACCAAATCAACATATCAGAATGATTTCTGAAGGGTCATGTGAGTAATTGCTGCTAAAATTCAGCTTTGCACTCACAGGAATAAACTACATTTTAAAAATATATGTAAATAGAAAACACTCATCTTAAACTATTATGATATTTCACAATATTACTGTTTTTATTGTATTCTTGATTAAATAGAGGCAGTTTTATTGAGCATAAATTACTTCTTTGCTTTTGAACGTTAGTGAATATGACCTCAGAAACACTGACTAGAAGCTACAAAACTAATTTTTAATGGACACGTTCCCAAACTCAGTTTGTTTATCATCCTGTCAAGCACTATAGAACAATGCTGGCAACAATGCAAACGGAAGCTGGACAAAAACAAACAAACATTTACCTCAATCATGCATAGGTTACATAAACATTGCATTAATGTTCATTTCATTTTAATACGCAGTGTTAATTTGTAGCAGGTATGCATGTCCTCTCGATGGCCTTAAATATATAGCAAAACAGGTGACATGTCATTTTCCATTGGCTGCATACGTTAGCGTAATTCTCCCAGCCCAGCCGCCGATTGGCTCACCTCTGTTTCACTCGGCAACACTGCCTCTGAGCTCATCGTTTCAATGGAAGATAAATGAGTGATGACAAGCCTGATTGAAGGGGCTCAGTCCACACTGTTTAATTTTGATCTTCTCCTGGCCACTAAAAGCACATTAACATGGGTCAAATCTAGGGGACCAAAATTCAAACCCCTTTCTTGTCATTACACTGTCTCGAGAGGGGAATATTTGAATGGCGATACAGAAACAAAGTGACACTAACTTGGAAAATGGACATATAGTTGAAATTATACACAGATAAGACTTCAAACACACAGCTCAGCCAGCAGCAGTTGGCGTCTACTCTGTCTCGCTATGATTGACTTCTCATGAATGCTGATGCAAGTTATTCTGTTATATATTGTGTTGGCTGAACGTACATTCGCTCAGTTTTAATATTTTGTACTGCAACAGTCATAACAAGATGTCAGGGGCTAAACGAAACAATAACAACAACAAATGTGTCTTTGTTTTGACTTCATCAGAAGTCTCAAACAGCAAAGCTTTGAGCAAGAGAGGATCTGAAACAGCACTGACTCACAATCACAACCAGATGATTTAGCCGGCTCAGACTTGACAAAAGCACGCCAGGCTCCAATCTTAACTGTGGACAAATCACAACTGACAGTACTGCTAAGAGATAAGCATGGAATTGTCAAGCCATCTTGAAATCACAACCTCCACGTCTGAAGTAACCACCCTTAAACACAGATATTTTGATAGCATTGTTGTGCAAATCACACTCTAAACACTGCCAACTTGAGAGGCCAGTTTACAAGTCAGAGCAGATACCATTCAGGGGAAACTTGCAGTGTTCATTTAATCTGTTCTCTGCAAGTCTGTTTGAAAAAAGTGTAACAGTGACCGCTCACTTTTTCAGCAGTCTTGGTTTCGGAAGTATTTTTTCCCATTCATTTCTCCACAGGGATTTTTAAAAAATCCACAATAAAGACCAGCTCCAAGACAAATCACAACATCAATTTTGATTCAATGCAAAAAAATTAAATAAATACAATACACTACTGTTCAAAAGATTTTTTAAAGGTTTTTGAAAGAAGTCTCTTCTGCTCACCAAGGCTGCATTTATTTGAAATACAGCAAAAACAGTAATATTGCAAAATATTTTTACAATTTAAAATAACGGTTTTCTATTTGAATACATTTTAAAATGCAAATTATTCCTGTCTTGGCAAAGATGAATTTTCAGCAGCCATTACAGTCTCATGATCGTTCAGAAACCATTCTAATATGCTGATTTGGTGCTCAAATAACATTTATTATTATTATCAATGTTGAAAGCAGTTGTTTTTTCAGGATTCTTTGATGAATAGAAAGTTCAAAAGAACATCATTTATCTGAAATAGAAAGCTTTTGTAACATTACACAATACTGTTAAAAAAACTACTGTTCAAAAGTAACTTTTATTCAGCAAGGATGTATTAAATTGATCAAAAGTGACAGTACAGTAAATACATTTATAATGTTAGAAAAGCATTCTCTCTCTCTCTCTCTCTCTCTCTCTCTCTCTCTCTCTATATATATATATATATATATATATACATATATATATATACACACATATATGATTGGCTGCCTGAATTGGAGACTGACTCAATTACATCATTTTCAAAGCTTCATGGGAGTGGACAGTCTTTTGGCATGTTGCCAGTTCATTTCCCTGGTTACAGCAACTACTCTAAAGAGGAGGATCCAAAGAACTGGCTGGTTCAGGACATACAGAAGCATATATCACAGCTTTAAAAACCTCAGAACTCACTGTAGGTCTATCCTGACAGGTTTACTTTTATTAAAATGAATTTCTTTATGGAGAAAATAAATTAGATTTATCCTTCCAGAACGCGACTCTATTCAGGCCGATTCAGGGAAGTCCTGGCTCTTTTTCTCTGTATTTCAACTCCACTGTGCTCTATCCGTTTACTAATAAGCGTGCTGCTTCCCTGTTGACTCTCTTCAGAAGCGAGCGTAATGAGGGAATGAACTCAAGGACCCGTTTTGAAAAAGTGCTGATCTCTCATTCTGGGACGCCTTTGGAGCTGCTTCCAGCACTCAGGCTGTCTTTATTAAGATGCACGAGACGTCCCTGTGTCTCTGGCAACATTCTGGAACTCTGACACGTTCTGAGCTTGCCCAGGCAGTAGAGCCCGTGGGTGGGTCCGGAAACATGCTGGTATCATGCCGGACCTCAAGGGTGAGATCTGGTTCCACAGGCTCCCTTTGAAGAGAGAAATCAAGTCGGGAAAGGAGGAAACCGGAGGGATAAGAAAAAATCGTTTAAAAAATCAATCCGGGTATTTATCCGGGTATATTTGGGTGCCTATCAGATTTAGATTACTTTTTCATCTCATTATTGAAATTTGAGATGCTCTCACCTGTTTATCTTTTATCTTTAACACACCCTGCTATTGCATCACATCAATAAACAGGGAACAAGAGCTTGAACTAAGCTTCTTAGTTCAGATTCACAGGCTCAAATGTCCACCCAAAAGCATTTTCATGTAAAAGGGACACCAAATATGCCAGAATCAACAGTTTTGCGATACTAACCATGAATTCTGAGGCTCAAAGCACTGTATTATCTAAAACCACAACCCAAAGCTATATCCTGAACTCAAAACATGCACGTTCATGTCATCTACACAGCTCTGTGAGCCAGTCCCATGAATACTCATCATCCACAGTACTGTAAATAGCATTCCAGAGCTTGTTTCTACTATGTTATGCTAAACACAAACAAAGCATCATGACATTGGAAAATATGTCACCCACTCATTTTATCATGGGAGAAATTATGCCATACTCCTCAAAATGCCATCTCCCTCCTCCCACAATCCTTTTTTCCTTCCTCTATCTTCCTTCCCTCCTTATATGTCTTATCTCACAAAAACAAAATTCACAAAGAGTCTTTAAGAGGCATGGCCTCTAGACGTCTAACCACAACAACTGCAGGCCTGTTCCCAACAGCATTTACAACACAATGCAGTCATTAAACCATCACAGTGTGCACAAGAGTCGCACCACATTTAATCAAGCCTCATGTGCCTGCTAATTAAATGAATAGTTCATCATGTCATTTACTCACCCTTATGTTATTATAGTGATGTTTACCAGAATGTTGATGCTGTTTTTCCCAAACAATGAAAATGAATCTGGGGCTGTCAAGAATTGCCAAACCTGAATATGCTCGTATTTATATTGCAAGATTGAGATTTTAAAGCTACACTGTAAAACATTACCGTGAATTTAACTGCAAAAATGCTACAGTAAAAACCTGTTAAATGGTTAATGGTAAATTCCCCTACTTTATACGGTGAAAAACTGTATTGGACATAAATTTTACGGTAGTATACCGTTTTTTAAAGTGAAAAAGACCGTATAATTTACAATGAATAACCGTAAATTGACATTCCCAGAATTCCCTGCGTTACATTTCAAATTTGATGTTTTTTTGTTGAAATAACTGTTTCTTCTTAGTTTTTTCTTATCAGGTTTGTATATTAGGGTTGTGTATTACACCTAATGTTGTTAAATGAATGTTTATTGCATTATTTCAGTTTCATGTGTGTTACCATGATGGTGTTTAGTGTTTGTGTGAATGACACTGTGCACCTTCTATATATGTTATTATTTAAAAGCTGCTTGTGATGAGCTTTGGTTCATCATGTGACTTTCTCATCACCCCCTGCATTTGGTGGTTATCAGTGTATTACAAAGGTACAAAACATATTTCAGTACTTCAATAGGTTGGTATATTATTTTTTTACAGTGTACAGCAGAAAGGGACATTTTCAGTAAATAATCAATTAAATTTTGGTTCTGTTCCTTACACAAAGTTTTCAAAGATTTAGAATATAGTGTTAAGGCCAGTTCATACCAAAGACAATAACTATAATTACAGCATAATAATTGTTCATAGGGAATTCCACAACACAATATTAACAATAAAAAAACAGAGGAACAATACTGTAGGAATTACTCTCCAGCTGATTTCCAGCTAATGAACAATAAAAACAGCCAATCAGAGCCCTCTCGACATTAAAGCGCATGAGGATTTAAAGCGGCAGGATTTAAATAATAAACAGAATGTTATAGTCTGTTGGTGTGGATGTTAGTATAGTTATCATTATATATATCTTTATAATTATCGTTGTTGGTGTAAACAGGCTTTAATTCTACAAGAATATGGAAGTTCACCCCACAGTCACTTTATAAAGACAATGACACAAAGGAACAATATCATTGGAATCACTTTCAGAACATTTATTTTTTTCCAGCTGATGAACAATATAAACACTGACAGCCAATCAGAATCCTGCACATAACTTCAAAGCGCTTGAGTGTTTAAAGCAGCAGATGACTTAAGTGCATTGTAGGGTTTTAATAAACAGAACTTTATCATGCATTAGTGTGGACTCCAATATAGTTATCGCTAGTTATATTTACAGTTATTGTTTATAGTGTATAATAGTCATGTTGAGCAGTTTTATGATGCTTTTATTTTGTCATTTTTGGAATTTGACAGTCCCTGATCACCATTCGCTTTCATTATTTGGAAAAGCACAGCATGAACATCCTGTCAATCATCTCTTTTTGTGTTCCACAGAGAAAGAAAAATACTGCAATGACATAAGGATGAGAAAATTAAGATATAACTTTCATTCTGGGTAAACTAACTGTAAAATAAGCATTACAGCACACTTATGATGCAATTTCAGCAATAGAATAATTTATAATTATGCTGAATATTGAAGTATCAAAAAGTGACACTGAATCAATTTAAACTGATGTTAGGGTTAGACAGACAGGAAGTGGCATATTCAGTCAAAAATCAGAATAGAGGCTGTCATGCAAATAACAAGAACAAATACCAAGACCTGACCAAATAGTCTACTTCATTAACTGAAGTCTGCACAGCACAGGAAGTGGAATTATGAAGTGAAAACCTTTGTCTGTTGTGGTACAGAGGTTTTTATTGTTCAAACACCTCTTACCCCAGTGTCCAAGAACTGTGGTCTATTGCTGCTGCTAATACTTTTGACAAATCAATTTAATAGCTATGTTATAAATGATCATTAGTGTCTGATTGTTGATGTTGCTATTATTATTATTGCTGTTGCTGTTATTAACATTAGACATGTTCAAGCTATTGCTGAACTGATGAATATTCTTTCAGAAACTTTTCCAGAAAGAAACATCAGTTTGCACAAAAGTGGCTGTGCCTCCCATAGAGAAAGAGTCGTATCTCAGTTTAGTCATAAAATATTAGGGCTCAAGCTTAAACCAAAAGGAATCCAAAGAATTCTGGAAGAACAATTGTTGCGACTGGACAGAATCTCTCGCGAGTGTCTCTAATAGGCCACATGCTTGTTTATTTATTCATTCAGAACTCGTATTCTAATCCTGGGAAGAATGCAAAACACACAGAGTTGAATAAATCACTGAACGAGCGCACTGAAAAGTCAACTATCCCTGGAAACGGAATCTCCTCCTGTTGCATCCCTCTGGAGAGAGATCCCGCAGTTTCCCACGATCCGTTCTCCCAAATATTGAGGACCGGAAAGCATCGCAAAGGTTTAAAGTTGTTTACAGCGGACTATGTGTGTACACGAATATCTCTTCAGACACCATGCAAACAGACTCCGAGCGATAAACGTATCATAATCGTTCCACTTACCTTTGTGCTTATCCATTCTTCACACGCGAAGAAGACTTTCCCGACTGTCTGCTGTCTTTATATGAAGCAGATCAGTTCAGACTGGTCTGTCAGGTTTACAGTCCTGGACAGTCCTGATTCCTCAAGCTGTTTCTGATGTGATGTGATGTTATCCTCTCCTCTTCTACAGCTCTTTCAGATGCGCCTCGCACTGTTGCGCTACTGCCGCGCCTCCTCTGCGCACGCCCTTGCTCAGCTCAACCTAATTTGCACTGTAATGAATATGCTTTGAAAGAGTTTTTATATTCTAACTTAAGCACTGTAATACTTTTATGTTTGAATACTAAGTAATTTGACGAAATTTCAGTGAGCATACAGTACTTTCAAAGTATATGCAGGAAGTTAATTTTAAGTAATAAGACACAAATATCAGTTTTTAAAACAATTCTGAATTGGTTTGGGACGGCATTATGGTGTCTGGGGGTTTATGTTAATAGGAGAAGCCCCCTGGCCCAACCTAAAATTTAAAATGCTGCTATATATAAAGACTCATGTAGAAAGTACATTCATTCATTCATTTATTTAAATATTATGTGTTATTAGCCTATTACTTATTTGTTTTTATTTTATTTTTTTTACGGGTTTTTTTTTTTTTTACACTTTTCCAGTGACCCCCTAGCATTCAGCTTACTGGGAGTCCCCGGTCACCATTTTGAAAACCCTTGCATTAGGGAACATTAGATAGGCCTGTGTGTGATTTAAACTTAAAGCCTAAAGCATTGAGTAATTATAGCTACCCCAGATTAGATCACTTATTGAATTAAATGAACTATATACATTGGCCAATTAAGATAAAACAACCAAATTGTTTAGGGCATGCAATGCATAAAAAACATAACAGAATCTGGATTACAACAAAATAGTGCAAAATAACTGGAAAAGTAAAAACAATTGTCCCTTGAGCAGACAGTTGATTTAATCACAGTTGCTGATTTTTTTTTATTAGCCTATTATTTTTTTGTATGTATTTTTTTTCCTCCCAATGGTTAATGGGGACCAGCAACTGTTTGGTTACTGCCATAAAAATACCTTCCTTTATGTTCAACAGAAAAAGTAAAAGCACGTTTAGCCCAACTTGAGGGTGAACATAATTTTAATTTTGGGAGAACTATCCCTTTAACTTCAGTACACCTATCTTTGAGGGGTGAACATTTAATTACTTTCTGTCCCTCCCTTTGAGTACACAAAACATACATTAACTAAACAGGTTAGGGAGACAGGTTAGTCTGGACAGGTTAGGGGTCCACCACAGCAGCTGCACAGAGGATTACAAATAAACCTGACAGGAATATTTACAGTCCAACTAAATTGTTTGCTGTAGATAAGGGCTATTACATCAGGAACATCATCATATCTTTGTGTCAATTGCTCAGCGAGTGTGAGAACCCTTTCCTGTCTGTGAACTGGGTGAATGGGAGTCACATGCTCTGAGAAGCTGACCCCTCCACCAAACCCCAAGGGGTTGCAAGAACTTTCCATCTCTATACTTCCCTGTCAAGGCCTTTTCTGTGAACTAGGGGATTAGATGTGTATACATCCTAATTTGTAATATGCTGTGTTTGTGTCAGTGGTAAAACTGAATTCCCTTTTAACATAATATTATTATGTATATATAGAGCACGTTGATTTCCCATATGCAAACAACTATTTATATACAAACCCAATTCCAAAAAAGTTGGGACACTGTACA
>NW_015505215.1:1855775-1857988 GCF_001515645.1 Sinocyclocheilus grahami | reverse complement strand
CAACCACAGCTGCCTTTTTTTACCGTAAATTTTACGGATTTTTTTACAGTGTACAGCAGAAAGGGACATTTTCAGTAAATAATCAATTAAATTTCGGTTCTGTTCCTTACACAAAGTTTTCAAAGATTTAGAATATAGTGTTAAGGCCAGTTCATACCAAAGACAATAACTATAATTACAGCATAATAATTGTTCATAGGGAATTCCACAACACAATATTAACAATAAAAAAACAGAGGAACAATACTGTAGGAATTACTCTCCAGCTGATTTCCAGCTAATGAACAATAAAAACAGCCAATCAGAGCCCTCTCGACATTAAAGCGCATGAGGATTTAAAGCGGCAGGATTTAAATAATAAACAGAATGTTATAGTCTGTTGGTGTGGATGTTAGTATAGTTATCATTATATATATCTTTATAATTATCGTTGTTGGTGTAAACAGGCTTTAATTCTACAAGAATATGGAAGTTCACCCCACAGTCACTTTATAAAGACAATGACACAAAGGAACAATATCATTGGAATCACTTTCAGAACATTTATTTTTTTCCAGCTGATGAACAATATAAACACTGACAGCCAATCAGAATCCTGCACATAACTTCAAAGCGCTTGAGTGTTTAAAGCAGCAGATGACTTAAGTGCATTGTAGGGTTTTAATAAACAGAACTTTATCATGCATTGGTGTGGACTCCAATATAGTTATCGTTAGTTATATTTACAGTTATTGTTTATAGTGTATAATAGTCATGTTGAGCAGTTTTATGATGCTTTTATTTTGTCATTTTTGGAATTTGACAGTCCCTGATCACCATTCGCTTTCATTATTTGGAAAAGCACAGCATGAACATCCTGTCAATCATCTCTTTTTGTGTTCCACAGAGAAAGAAAAATACTGCAATGACATAAGGATGAGAAAATTAAGATATAACTTTCATTCTGGGTAAACTAACTGTAAAATAAGCATTACAGCACACTTATGATGCAATTTCAGCAATAGAATAATTAATAATTATGCTGAATATTGAAGTATCAAAAAGTGACACTGAATCAATTTAAACTGATGTTAGGGTTAGACAGACAGGAAGTGGCATATTCAGTCAAAAATCAGAATAGAGGCTGTCATGCAAATAACAAGAACAAATACCAAGACCTGACCAAATAGTCTACTTCATTAACTGAAGTCTGCACAGCACAGGAAGTGGAATTATGAAGTGAAAACCTTTGTCTGTTGTGGTACAGAGGTTTTTATTGTTCAAACACCTCTTACCCCAGTGTCCAAGAACTGTGGTCTATTGCTGCTGCTAATACTTTTGACAAATCAATTTAATAGCTATGTTATAAATGATCATTAGTGTCTGATTGTTGATGTTGCTATTATTATTATTGCTGTTGCTGTTATTAACATTAGACATGTTCAAGCTATTGCTGAACTGATGAATATTCTTTCAGAAACTTTTCCAGAAAGAAACATCAGTTTGCACAAAAGTGGCTGTTCCTTCCATAGAGAAGAGTCTTATCTCAGTTTAGTCATAAAATATTAGGGCTCTGCATTCCTATGCATACAAAAAGCTTAAACCACAGGAATCCAAAGAATTCAGGAAGAACAATTGTTGCTACTGGATAGAATCTCTTGTGAGCGTCTCTAATAAATGCTTGTTTATTTTTGCATTCAGAAATCGTATACTAATAGTGAGGAAGAATGCGAAACACATAGAGATGGAGAAATCAATGAACGAGCGCGCTGAAAAGTCAACTTTCCCTGGAAACTCAATTTCCTCCTGTTGCATCCCTCTGGAGAGCGATCCCCCAGTTTCCCACGATATATTGAGGATTGGAAAACATCGCAAAGGTTTAAAGTTGTTTACAGCGGGCTGTGCGTGTATACGAGACATGGCACCATGCAAACTTCATATAATCATTCCACTTACCTTTGTGCTTATCCATTCTTCACACGCGAAGAAGACTTTCCCGACTGTCTGCTGTCTTTATATGAAGCAGATCAGTTCAGACTGGTCTGTCAGGTTTACAGTCCTGGACAGTCCTGATTCCTCAAGCTGTTTCTGATGTGATGTGATGTTATCCTCTCCTCTTCTACAGCTCTTTCAGATGCGCCTCGCACTGTTGCGCTACTGCCGCGCCTCCTCTGCGCACGCCCTTGCTCAGCTCAACCTAATTTGCACTGTAATGAATATGCTTTGAAAGAGTT
>NW_015505215.1:1804096-1854418 GCF_001515645.1 Sinocyclocheilus grahami | reverse complement strand
TTCTTCTAAAATGGTTATTTTATCAAGCTCCTATGTTTATGTTCAGTTATTTTACAAACCCAATTCCATAAAAGTTGGGACACTGTACAAATTGTTAGTAAAAAAGGAATGGAATAATTTACAAATCTCATAAACTTATATTTTATTCACAATAGAATATAGATAACATATCAAATGTTGAAAGTGAGACATTTTGAAATGTCATGCCAAATATTGGCTCATTTTGGATTTCATGAGCGCTACACATTCCAAAAAAGTTGGGACAGGTAGCAATAAGAGGCCGGAAAAGTTAAATGTACATATAAGGAACAGCTGGAGGACCAATTTGCAACTTATTAGGTCAATTGGCAACATGATTGGGTATAAAAAGAGCCTCTCAGAGTGGCAGTGTCTCTCAGAAGTCAAGATGGGCAGAGGATCACCAATTCCCCCAATGCTGCGGCGAAAAATAGTGGAGCAATATCAGAAAGGAGTTTCTCAGAGAAAAATTGCAAAGAGTTTGAAGTTATCATCATCTACAGTGCATAATATCATCCAAAGATTCAGAGAATCTGGAACAATCTCTGTGCGTAAGGGTCAAGGCCGGAAAACCATACTGGATGCCCGTGATCTTCGGGCCCTTAGACGGCACTGCATCACATACAGGAATGCTACTGTAATGGAAATCACAACATGGGCTCAGGAATACTTCCAGAAAACATTGTCGGTGAACACAATCCACCGTGCCATTCGCCGTTGCCGGCTAAAACTCTATAGGTCAAAAAAGAAGCCATATCTAAACATGATCCAGAAGCGCAGGTGTTTTCTCTGGGCCAAGGCTCATTTAAAATGGACTGTGGCAAAGTGGAAAACTGTTCTGTGGTCAGACGAATCAAAATTTGAAGTTCTTTTTGGAAAACTGGGACGCCATGTCATCCGGACTAAAGAGGACAAGGACAACCCAAGTTGTTATCAGCGCTCAGTTCAGAAGCCTGCATCTCTGATGGTATGGGGTTGCATGAGTGCGTGTGGCATGGGCAGCTTACACATCTGGAAAGGCACCATCAATGCTGAAAGGTATATCCAAGTTCTAGAACAACATTTGCTCCCATCCAGACGTCGTCTCTTTCAGGGAAGACCTTGCATTTTCCAACATGACAATGCCAGACCACATACTGCATCAATTACAACATCATGGCTGCGTAGAAGGATCCGGGTACTGAAATGGCCAGCCTGCAGTCCAGATCTTTCACCCATAGAAAACATTTGGCGCATCATAAAGAGGAAGTGCGACAAAGAAGACCTAAGACAGTTCAGCGACTAGAAGCCTGTATTAGACAAGAATGGGACAACATTCCTATTCCTAAACTTGAGCAACTTGTCTCCTCAGTCCCCAGACGTTTGCAGACTGTTATAAAAAGAAGAGGGGATGCCACACAGTGGTAAACATGGCCTTGTCCCAACTTTTTTGAGATGTGTTGATGCCATGAAATTTAAAATCAACTTATTTTTCCCTTAAAATTTATAAATTTTCTCAGTTTAAACATTTGATATGTCATCTGTTGTATTCTGAATAAAATATTGAAATTTGAAACTTCCACATTGCATTCTGTTTTTATTCACAATTTGTACAGTGTCCCAACTTTTTGGGAATCGGGTTTGTACACAGTTTAAAAATTTGGGTTCAATTTTTTTTTTTTTTAAATGACAGTAAAGACTAAAAAAAAAAACCGATGTAAATTTTTTTTTACTTTCAGTTCATCAAAGAATCCTGAAAAATGTATCATGGTTTCCACAAATGTAAGCAGCAACTGTTTCCAACACTAATAAGAAATGTTTCCAAATCAGCATATTAAAATGATTTCTGGATCGTGTCACACTGAAGACTGGAATTGCAATTATTAAATTGCAATTATATTTCAATATTTCACACTATTATTGTTTTTTACTGTATTTCTGATCAAATAAATGCAGTGTTGGTGAGCATAAGAGACTTTCAAAAACCCCAAACTTTTGAACAGCAGTTTCATTTAAAAGATTGTGATCTTCATTAAATTATTTTTAAAGAAATCTAAGCAATCGGTGCATTAATTATTTTTAATGTCAAGGTCGGATGTTTTTGAGTGACAGTGGTTACTCATTGTTGCACGACAGGGTAATCCCCACTAACTGAGTCAGTATGGGGATCACTATAAAAAAAACTGCCTTAGTTAATCTAATCTCAGCTGATCCTGTGGCTTTAGAGGTGGATGTGTGAATGAAAAACTGTCTGTGAGATGTGTGTGGGAAGGGGGCCTGACGGAGGGTGGTCTGCCTCTCAAAGGTTTGTTTGTAGAGGAAAAAAATGAGGGGAATCATATTGTTCATGCTCATGGAGCATAAAAGGAACAATGGGAATACGCTTTTGAACAGACTTCAAGATTCAAGTTCAAAGGCTAACAGGTATCACATTTATATCTGGAATGCCACTCAGATGCTTGAAAGGGTTGCATTGTGGGAACATTGTTTGGATGCTGTGTATCAGCTGGATGGTGTGGGTTCAGACACTGGCAGATCCTCCTGGCTGCTACTGGTTGAAGCACAAAGGACATTCCACAGCTGTGAGTCAGAGAGCAGGGTTCACTGATTCAGCCCCATCCCAGCACTGGGGCCTTTTGATTCAAGGAACTTTCCCATGTTACACACATAGACATAAACTCACAAAACACCATTACAGTCTTTGTACACAAAGAGGTGCTCAGGATGTGCCAAGTACATCAGTCAGAGCAACGGGGTGATGAGATGCAATCCATCACTGAACACAATAACTGACCACCAGGCGGATAAAAGGATAGAAGATAGAATACCTGGTCTGAAAGCTTCATATCCATGTTCTTTTGAAGTTCTGACCTACTGTGCTGTCTTGCTGACTGTTGATAGTAACCCACCTTGGCAAGTCGGTGTAGCTTTTCATGCAGTCAGGGAAAGCAAGGCACCTGATCAAACTCCTATAGATCCTCTAGAGGAGAGCGTTGTGTCATGAAATAATATTATTCTGCCACTCCTACACTGAGCGATCAGGTTCGGTCTAGTTTATACAAGAAAAAACAGGTTTTTGGTGTGAGAATGATCTGTTGAGAACATTCAGTGTGGCAAAAAATGAGGCAAAGCCCCTCATTACCGCCACATTTTCATCAGATTGAACTCAGGAAATACTGACAGGGGCTTGTGAGGTCTGAAATTCAAGACCTAAATGTTCAGTGGATACAGCAGTGAGACGGGATGGATGAGGATGATGTCAAAACACAAACCAGGCATGAGTTGCCAGAACCAAATGTCTGCACAGAAAAAACAACAACATCTGAAATCGTGAAAATAATGAATTGGTGTCCTAAAAAGCGAATCAAATCAAGCATGGTAATGAGCTCCACAGGATGGGATCTTTGTATGTGTGTGTATCTTTTGGTTCTGGTGGGTCTGTGTCACAGTCTGTCGAACATGGATAAATGAGTCTTTCTATTCCTACTGTGCAGGAGGATGACAGTGGTATGGGTGACCAGAAATACCAATAAACACTCATTCTTGCTCAAATACCTCTACAATTCAGAGTGGAACCATTAGAGTAACACAGTGCCAAGGCTTGTTTTGAATTCGACTGACTCTGGAGCATGGGAGGAGAGCGTTTTGGGAAAGATGTCATTCCACCGGGTATATTTATCAGGCAGAGAACATGAAGGAAAGCACCCAGGGATTTCCAAGTGACTCAACAGGCGGACCTCCCACTTGCAACGGCCCCCTTATGTCACAGGGGCTTGTATTCCATGTAAAGTGCACCACACAGTAATAACTAAGTCAGACAATATGATCTGAAGCAGAGTTTTATTACTCAGCAGAGCTTATACACCATTTCATCAAATCTTTCCCTCAAAAAAGACAGAAAAAGGTGAGGTACACAGTAGGGGTATCAAAACCAACTCTTCATTCTGTTTTAAAGTGACATACAGGTCTGTTTCTAGAAATCATATTTGTTATAGTTGTATGTTTTGTGATACTATAAAAGCACAATACTGTAATATGTCCTAGTTCTCTGTCATTAACCCTGCTAGTAACACAGGGAACTGCCGAGAATAATAGCCAACGGCAGCCCATAATACATCTGCAAGCCGAGACAGTGTCTATGGGAACAGCATTATTCGGCAGCAATATAAATGTACGACAGAGATACGGCCCTGATATCGAGTCTACACCTGGCACAAATGCTATGGCTACAGCTCCGACAATCCCACGTCAACACAGTGGCAGTATTAAAACACCTCTGAGGCAGTCATTTAAAAGGCTTTGCTTGCTTTATTCAAAATAAAATGCTGTTACATATTGCAGAAAACCGGAAGTCACAATAAACGGTTTGTCTGATTCAGAGGAAGCTGTTTCAGAGCGGGCCGACGTCTGATATCGTCCCACGGCTGAACTCTAGTGGCGATATTTAATAATAGGTTTTTTTTTCAGTAATTGAAGTTTAATTTTCGAAATAATAATGATAATAATAATAATAATCATCACCACCGCCTCTTTTGATTATCAGACTAGTGGTTTTTGGATAAAGAATCCATCTATCTCGGGTGCTGTTTTGGGCTTTGGTTATGGTGAACATGCTTGCTACTTTACATGTAGGCCTAGATATTTTTTTAGGATTGTGACGAGGCGGCAGAGTGCTGGTGGGACAGGACGCCGATTTCAGTTTCTAATGCTTTCCAGAAGCTCGGCTCCGCAGGTGGAGGATCTTCAGTAGCTCTCACTTCCCGCTTTTAACGCACTTCAAAGGTCTCGTTAGGTCCGCAGAAGCAGGGGGCTCCAGGGATCCCTACAACTCCACCACCTTAATGGCCTGTTTAGAGGGAGATCCCTGCTGACAGCCCCCGGTTCCCCATCTAAAAAATTACAGTCCTGTTTTACAAGAGGGCCAGGAGGGAGGAGGATAAATCTCTCTGGTCCTAGAGGCAGGTTTAATGAGAGCAGGCACACCATCAGCTCCTCGTGCTCGTGTGTTTGCATCATAGGGGTCACGCGCACCACATTTTATTCCTATTCGAATACTCACTAATTTAAAGATAAAGATATCGAGATTTGGGAAAATAAAAAGTGGTCTTTTTGAAGCAAAATAAAACTTGTTTGTGCATGTAATTGGATGCCAAAAAAAATAAAGTTAGGACTATCGCTCTAATACATCATATGAGTGATTGATAAATTAAAACATGCACAATCAGCTAGTTAGAAGAGCTTGGCTTTCTTCTTCATGTCGTTGCGCTTCCAAAGAGGAAGTCTGTCAAACTCATGGATCTCCATCCCAAAAATATCAAAGAATGTCTCGGAAGCCAAGTGGCGCTGGATATAAGGAGAGAGAAATATTAAAGAATTATAAATCATCAGGCATGTGAGCAGTTAAGAACAAAAAGAGACTTCTTTTTCGATTTCCCTCATTCGATATGACTATACAACAATAATAATGAAAAATTGCTGCGTCTTAAAATACATTCAAAATGCATTTATTGTTCTGAATACAACAACAACAGTAGGCCTAATAATAATAATTACGTTTATTAAATACTCACTTTTACTGTACAATAAAAGTGAGTATTTTTGCTATAAGCATTGAGAAGTGAGAAGTATTATTGCTATAATATTTCTATATTAATTGACTTCTATCATTTAAATAATAATTTTGAATAATAATTACTAGTAGAAATATTATAAGCAATATTTTACTATTTAATAAGTGTCTACGTAGTCTAGTTGATAACAGCACAAATAAAATTAATAAAAACGTATGTTTACTATACAGCAGCATTATTGCAAGTGATATTTTATTAGCTATATTTGATCATTTAAATAATATTTTAACAACATCAACAATTATTATTGTAAATAATATTTGTATTATTTATTATTTTATTTAGATATGTGAGCATTTAATAATAACAACAATACTGTTGTTGTTGTTGTTATATTTTACAGAACAATAAATGCATTTTGAATGTAGCCTTAAAACGCAAATTTATTTTCCTCTGATTTACGCAGTTCAAAGGAGTCATACTTTTCAAGTCGCAAAATGGACAAAATAAATGGACAACGAGTCATTTACTTTCATGCAATTTCCACTCAGTGAGGCTATCGGGTGCCATTTACCTCCAGTCTCGTCCTGTCCACATCCTTCGGGAGCTTAGTACGCCCTCTGTTGGTGACAGTGAGCATTTCATGTGGGTACACCTTTACAAAAGGAGGGATTGTGTTGTTATGGAGAATGCAATGCTAGGCATTTGCCAAACACAATGAACTGCAGAAAGCAAATGGACAAGGGAATAATGCACGGTCATTACATTCTAACATGGCACACAAACACCATCTCTTGCCAAAATACAACACTGCAGCACACGGTGCAAGTGAGAGAGTGAGTGTTGAGGAGGTGTGCAGAGCATGCAGATGAACAAACAGTAGGTGAGCCTTGTGTGTGAGAGAGAGTGTGAGCATGTACTGTATTTCCAAACCAGAAAGTCTGTGTTTCTCAATATGGGAAAGAAGTGCTGGATAGAATAATATAATATATGTATGCTTTAAGTGCAAAATAGATACAGTTAGCAACACATAATAAACTGGGGGTGTGGTTTAACATGGAGACGAATAAATCCTGGTTCCTGTACCATATTCATTTGTATGGGGGAAAATAAAATTCTCAAAAAACACTAAACGTTTCAGTGTTTTTGGAACAAGTAACGTTAACAGACATCACAATGAATATTTTAAATAAGTGAAGTGCAAATGCAGATGTCAGAAAATTTCTCACATTCACTGAAATGCAGCTGAAAACAATCTAAAGTTTGATTAAGCTTGTTTGATGTCTTCACTGGTCTCTCAACATTGTGAGCTGGTTTTATTGAAGTTTTCAACTGGCTGACCTGATAAACACCAGCTTGGCCACACTGGGACACCAGCGTAAACCAGCAGAAACCCACATTGCCTTTGGGAAACATTTCTTATAAATATTAATGATGAAAACAGTAGTGCTGCTTAATATTTTTGTAGAAACTGGGATACATTTTTTTCAGCCTTCTTTGATAAACAGAAAGTTCAAAAGAACAGTGTTTATTTTTTTTTAAATCTTATAAAATAATTTTAAAGTCTTTACCGTTACCTTTTAATCAATTTAATGCTTACTGAATAAATAATAAAAAAGCCATTTTGAACTGCAGTGTAATTTATATAATTAAACGTTGGATCAGCTAAAATCACTAATTAATGACCAATATTTCCTTTTATTCAGTGTAGATTCATACAGTCAGTCAAAGTCTTATAATAGTGTGTGTGTGTGGGGGGGGTCTCTCAGCAGAATTTACTTAATATTTATTTTATTTGTAATACAGCATGCAAAGTAATCTTTGCTGCAGATATTATATGAAATTGCATAGTCGTCTCTTAGTCTAGTCTCCTTTTAGCTAGCAAATGTTCAGGAGTTCAGAATGTGCTTTAAAAAAAATAAAAAAAATAAAAAATAGTTTTACTATTTATTTTCCCCACTGAAATGAATGGGTAACTCTGGTCACAGGGATTTGTTTTTTTCTACAGCTGGCCAGGTGTTTTCGCCAACTGTATCTACAGGAAGGAATTATAATGCTGTTAATGCTACTAGCACTTCTACGAACAGTTAACAGTCTACAATCATGCCAGTTGTTATTGCTGGGAAAACCTATTAAGTTCTAATCTATTTAATCTAGCCAATAACTAGGGCCGAGGCATTAATTTAAGTTCGGCCCTAGAGAATCAGGCTTCTGGGTAGCTAAAGCAACCACTTTCACAAAATATTACCATATGTAACCATGAAGCCTCTTTAACGAGAACCAGGAGTTCAAAATGATTGAATGATCTCGAAACTACTAGTATGTCATGTGATGACATCATTTCATGGCACTGGAAGATATACAAGTTATGCTAGTCTTGTTCTTCCCACTGACCATCGCCTGTGAAGATGAGCCAAAATTACGGCCCTGACTGAATAATCTTGGTTTTGGGAGGGGGTGATTATTTATTGAACAGAGGAGCATTTAGAGATGGAAGAGAGACGAGAAACATAATTTTTGAAAATATTTGGGATACTTGCTTTATATTCCAACATATTAGGCATAGACATTCCCCTGTCCATTCTTGTAATGGAATCTTGGGCACCTTGGGTGGGCTATAGAACAGAACACATACACGTGATGCAAATGATAAGAAAAGAAAGCAGAAAACTGTTTTCAAGAATTCAGAACCTTGGGAAATAGTCTGGATCTAATTCCTAACAGCTATTGCTCTGTATCAAGTTCTCGCAAGGGAAGTGGATCCAGCCACTATCCATGTGATGTGTTCTCAGGGGTGGGGGAGTTTTTCAACGTATCAAACCCTTGACTGTGCGCTTGTCTTTCCCCATGGCTCAAACTCAGACACAAGCATAGCAATGAGGGCATGAGTGCCATTCCGGTTACATGTAGCATGATTTGACTTCCATAAGTGCATGCTGATGCACATGCTCAGTAAATACTGCGGGTCACTCACATACCTTGAAATCTGTGTAAATCAGAAAGAGACAAATTCCAAAATATTACAATTTTATTCAAAAGCTTCTTTTTTGGGGGGGTTGGGGGGTGGGGTGGTTATCAGATGTATTTTCAGTATTAGAAGTATTGAATTGTACCTCTTTGTCCTCCACACACATCCCCGTAACTGTTATACTGAGAGAGTTCTGTAGACTGGGGCTGGAAGCACAGACAAAAAAAAAAAGAAAGTCATTAAAGATGCACTTTAATTTGTTATACTGGCCTAATTTATTCCACATGCTCAAAAAGTATCTTATGCTTACCAAGACTGCTTTTATTTGATTAAATATGCAGTAAAAATGTTAATATTGTGAAATACTATTACAATTTAAAATGATTAGTTTTTATTTGAATATATTTATAAATAAATGTAATTGCTCAGGTATTACTGATGCTTATTAATAATGGTTCTTAATTTGATCAATGTTAAAAACAGATTTTTCTGCTTATTATTTTCATAAAAACATAATTTTTTAGGATTCTTTGATGAATAGAAAGTTCAATTGACAGTATGTATTTGAAATAGATTTTTGCATATTATTCATGTCTTGACTGTCACTTTTGATCAATTTATTAATTTATTGGGTGTTTGCTGAATAATAGTATTAATTTTTTTTTCTTTTTTTTTAATTGTACTTACCCCAAACTTTTGAATATTAATGTGTTCATTATTTATAAAAAATTTTTTTTACAAAACATTAAGAAGTAAAAACTGTTTTCTAGCATTGATAATAATAATAAATGTTTCTTGAGCACCAAATCAGCATATTAGAATGATTTCTGAAGGGATGTGAAAATGAAGACTGGAGTAATGGCTGCTGAAAATTCAGCTTTGCCGTCACAGGAATAAATGACATTTTAAATGCCTTTTACATGCACTTATTAAATATAAGTAAATAACAGATGAATGGCTGAGACTTACCCGATGGAGGCCATTCCGCCCATATCCAGGCAGAGATGATGTTTTAACGGTTTGGGAGTCTATAACAGAGGACAGAATACTTTTGTACTAATATACTATTATCTGAATAAAGCTATATTTGTTGTGATTGCTTTGAAAGTAGGTGGCATTATACCTGTGATACAGTTAGCATATTGGGAGTCAAAGCGCTGGGCGGCCACACTTCGTATGTATCTCTCTCTGTTCATATCCTTTTCCATCTCCTCCTTCAGAATGAGCTTCCCAAGTCCAGACTGGATCTGCAGTTAAACACAGTCATATGAGTGAAAGTACTTAAAGTACGATCAGATAAAGGTTAAATTTATTCCACTTTAGCATGCTTATTAGCCTGCATTTATTAGCCTTATTCACTAAACACCCCCAGTCACTGCAAATATGCAAATTAGGTGTGTTTGCGTAATTATTTCAGTGATTTGGATAATAAAACAATGCAGACAGCATGTGTAAATAACACTGTGCAGTGCAGCATAATTTGGCACATATATGCATTTAAATGGCTGCTTTGACTAAAAAAAATGACACAAGGAATGTATAAGCATTAATACGCGCTTGACCTTGCTGAGATGTTCTTCCTGAAGATGTCTGCGTTTCAGTTGCTCTTCCTCTTCTTCGTCCCGTGACCGACTCCTCCCATCTGAGCCTGCCCGTCCATGAAAGAAAAAGGCAAAAAATATTAAGATGATTGCAACATTGTCATGTCATTGTACCCATGGTGACCTGCAACGTAACCTCAGTTCAGTTTGTACACATAATCGAACAAAAATAACAATGAGTTAAATAATATAAAAACAAATAATAAAATATAAAAACATGGTCAGACTGAGTGGTGAAATGATTTTTGTACACAAGGAATGTATAAGTATTAATACGCGCTTGACCTTGCTGAGATGTTCTTCCTGAAGATGTCTGCGTTTCAGTTGCTCTTCCTCTTCTTCATCCCGTGACCGACTCCTCCCATTTGAGCCTGCCCGTCCATGAAAGAAAAAGGCAAAAAATATTGAGATGATTGCAACATTGTCATGTCATTGTACCCATGGTGACCTGCAACGTAACCTCAAGAGTTCAGTTGTACACATAATCGAACAAAAATAACAATGAGTTAAATAATATAAAACAAACCATAAAATATAAAAACATGGTCAGACTGAGTGGTGAAATGATTTTTGATTGAAAATGAAATTGATTTATTAGCATTGGCAAATAGCAACCTAAAGTTTTCCTCAGATTTACTGCCACCACAACCGGCTCTAGGACCAGTCAGATGGGAACACCAGGCCAAATTTACCAGCAGCAATTCAAGAGTTCTCCACCCACAGAGCATCGTTTGAATTCACAGATGGCTTCCATTCGTTTTTGGTTACTGCCAGCAGCAGGAGCGTACCTAAAGCAGCAAGGGACGGAGGACACGGCCAGTAGTCGGTCTCGATCTTTGGTGTTTCGTCCGGCCGGGGGGCGTGGGCAGCGGGGAACTTGGATGATTTGATGATGTCATCAGCGGACTTGCTTTGGGCTGCTAGGGCAGCTGAATCTGAATCGGTATTTTGGGGGAACTGGACTATCAGTGACGGACTCTCATAGGCTGGCAATAAGTTTAGTGCTGGCCATTCAGTTCAAAGCATTTCAGGATTTTTACAAAAGATGCCGTTCAGTTTACTGAAACTAATGTGAAGATTTGCAGATTATGCAAGATAGAGACCAAAGTAGAGTCCTCTGAGGTGTCAGTGAATTTGTTATGGGATCTTGCAGGCAATAACATCATGCAATTAGAAGGCAGAATCAAAGTTTTATGGCAATTGTTAAAGAAGGAGGATTTTAGTTTCTTGCCGTAGGCGAATCGGTTGTGAGGAAGCGATTAAAGAAAAAGAAAGAGTCTCAAAAATGAGATAAGTTTATGATGTCAAATGGTACTTACATGTGAACATAGGATGTGATCATAGCATCATAATCACAAATTAATGGATGGATGGAGCCAACACACATAAACAAACATATAAAATATAAATAATAAAAATAATTGTCAGAAATCATGCTTGCGGACACACCATAATGACAGGCACCAAAAAAACAAAAAAATGTTGCTGTGTAAAATAAATCTTTATTTTAGATAGATAGATAGATAGATAGATAGATAGATAGATAGATAGATAGATAGATAGATAGATAGAATAAGCTTAAAATTTGAAGCAACTATACCATGCTGTTTGTAGATTGGTGGTTTTCTATACATGTTAATGCCTTGGTCTGTGAATTAGAAAATAAAGATCTAGTTTTAACAACACATTTTTAATACCACCTCAATCACAAATAAGACACTCCAATCGAATCAGTTATGATCATGATCTGGGGAAATGCGAAAGTATGACCAAAATTTCTGAATCATTTGTGGCAGTACATGAACTCTGCATAAGAGGTAAACAAAATCTACAATCAAAACAATAAATAAGAAAAAGCATAGATGCATTATGGAAGGGATTGAAATGAAAGAATTGAGGAAGAGAGAGACAGCAGATAAAACTCTCTAGAGAAGAAAAAACAGGGAGATGATGCTCCGGCTCCTACCTGGGATGTGGAAATGTTTAGGGGTCAGAGAGAGGGTCGGGGTGGCCGGCCGAGAGGAAAGAGGAGAACTCCGGCCACTGGATGGCTCAGTGCCTCCAAACAAGGAGAGCAGAATAAGCGCGAGAAAGAAAAGAACATAAAAAGAAGGAAAGAAAAAGAGAATAATGCCTGAATAAATCTTCACTGTTGGAAAGATGGACGAACAGAGAGGTGACAGAGAGACGGACTGGACTGTGTGGGTCGGCCCCACGGAAGAGAACAGGTGTTGAAGGACATACAGATTGGAAAAGGAGAAATGCCTCAGGAAAGCAGCACACAAACTTCACAATCATGAACACGGTAACATTCACCACCACAGTAAAAAGATATGTGTAAAATTTACACCGCTAGGAAGATGTTGTCTGATGATAACACGACTGAATATCCTTTAAAGCAGGGGTCACCAAACTCGGTCCTGGAGGGCCAGTGTCCTGCAGAGTTTAGCTCCAACCCTAATCAAACACACCTGAATAAGCTAATCAAGGTCTTGCTAGGTACATTTGAAACTGCCAGGCAGGTGTGTTGAGGCAAGTTGGAGCTAATCTCTGCAGGACACCGGCCCTCCAGGACTGAGTTTGGCGAATCCTGCTTTAAAGGGTTACTTTTTGCCTGTGAGAAAACAAATGTAAGCATGCAACATGAACATGTTCCAAAAACTAGTGAGCTGTCTACATAGACAGCATTTCAAGACATCACATGCACTCCCCTGCTGTTACAAAAGGTAAGAATCTATGTCAAGT
Organism: Sinocyclocheilus grahami; assembly: GCF_001515645.1. Taxonomy (NCBI): domain Eukaryota; kingdom Metazoa; phylum Chordata; class Actinopteri; order Cypriniformes; family Cyprinidae; genus Sinocyclocheilus; species Sinocyclocheilus grahami. The sequence goes on along the minus strand of NW_015505215.1, from coordinate 1,841,537 downwards.
ATATCCCCCAAATTATTATTATTTTTAATGAAAAATATTATTATAATTATTTGGGGGATATGCTTAATTTGTCATGAAAAATTATATAAAAAATAGACATGCAAATGTATGACACACAGAATTACTGGTGTTTTAAAATACAAGTTTAATTTCAGCTAGGTTACCACCTTAAGAAGGCTATGTAGACCGTAAACAGCAAGGCAACTCACTATGTTTTGGAACAGAGTTATTAGTATAAGAGAATTAGTGATGTCACAGTGACTTGATTAAATGTTGCTTAATGAGCTGGCATATAACTGTTGGTTAATTAACTGTCAAATACACCAAATTCTGAATGGTCAAAACACAGGACCAGCATGCTTCTGAACTGCTATGGGCACCGAATTGCTCTACACAGAGTCAACAACAGCCATGAAGCCAAGACATACCTATGCAGAAAGAATCTGTGGAAAGGACAGAGGGACATTACACACATGAGCTTGTGATTAGTAAACTGTGCATTAGCAACTTGCATTAGATGTGCTTCAGTCGGATTTACATATCAAAAGCAGCCCTTGACCTCATAAGGTTGCCATTCAAGCATTTCAACTCCAGGACTTAGGAATTTCTCAAACAGAGCCGGCAAAAGCACGGCTCTACAAGCTAAAAAGTCACAGTCAAGACATTTTAGCAGGCCTGAATCAGAGGAGGGGGGTGGATTTGTGTCTACAGAATAATATTGACACTGGGAACGAGGAGAAGAGGTTGGGCAGTGGGGAGTGGAGAGGCCTTACCTTTGTTATGGGGGAGGAAGTGATGTCGGAAAGGGGAGGTAGGGCGCGTGTCGCCGGAGCGCAAAGAGGAGCAGAGCTTCAGCATTCCTGCCGGCCGCTCAGAGAAGAGGAAGAGGAACAGAGGAGGAGCATGAAGGAAAAAAGAGGATGGAATGAGCACATGTGAGCAGAGGAGGGAGGCAGGTTACAAGCTCAGGAGGAAACGGAAAGCAAGAAAAGGCAACGCGAGGCCAAAATGTTGTAAGGAGATCTTGCTCATCCATACACTCCGCTGGAATCCTAAAGAGGAAGGATTTGGATTATTTCATTTGACTCACCTGGTCTGTGGAAGTGCTGGGGTGACTTGGACAGAGGGGGTATATAGTTATGGCGGTGGTAAACCGGAGAGCCGATGGAGCCCTGACTGGTGGATCTTTGTATGATGCGCTCCCTCATGTCATAACAACCCTACGGTAGACATGCACACACAACATCACACATTGGAAGGTTCAAAACACATTAACATTACTAAATGCATTAAAGGAACCCAAAAATGAAAATTCTGTCATCATTTACTCACCTTTTAGATATTTTGAAGAACGTTGGTGACCAAACAGTTTTAGTCCCCATTGACTTTCATTCTAATTTTAGACCATATTATGCAAATCAGCTAAAACTGTTTGGTTACCAACATTCTTCAAAATATCTTATTTTGTGTTAAAGAATGAGGATGGCTAATGATGACAGATCTTTTATTTTTGGGTGGACTATGTTTTCAAGACATGGTTTAATGAACATGTACTATTGGCTCTAGTGTAGGGGTGTCAAACTCAATTCCTGGACAGCCAGAGCCCTGCAGAGTTTAGATTCAACTCTAATTAAACACACCTGATCCAAATAAGTTCAGGCTTATTTGAAAACTACACGGTATGTGTGTTGGAGCAGGGTTGGAACAAAACTCTGCAGGGCTTTGGCCCTCCAGGAATTGATTTTGACACCCCTGCTCTAGAGTAATAAAGAAAACTAAGCATTATAAACAGCCTCTAACCTCAGCGGATGGGGTGGGAGACAGTGTTCTTGGAGACTGAAACAGAACAGGAACAAAAGCTCTATGTAAGTATGCATCAGAATCAGTACTAAAAGGTGGATAGGAGACTGTATGCTAGATAGAGCAGGTCAAAAAAGCAAATAATACAAATTAGGAACAGGAAGTTAAATCATGCCACTGCCTTTTATGCTTTTTAAGGTTTTGTATATTAGGCTGTTTATATATTAGTTGTTTTATGGGTGAATGTCACAAAACTGTTCACCTCAAAGTTAAAAGAACAAAATAAGTTAGATACATTAAATTAGATACATTAAATTAAATTTTAAATAGTTTTAAGTGTTTGGAAAATCTTGCAAGGCTGCATTTATTTGACCAATATTACAGTAAAAAATAAATAAATACAATTTAATTAATTAAAATTGAAAATAACTTTTCTATTTTAATATATTTTAAAAAGTGATTTATTCCTGAGATGCAAAGCTGAATTTTCAACAGCCAATACTCAAGTCTTCAGTGTCACACGATCCAAATATGCTGAAAATAAATAATTCAAATATGCTGATTTGATGCTCAAGAATCATTTATTATTATCAATGTTGAATAAAAACTTTGATACTTTTTTCATTCAGGGTTCTTTGGTGAATAAAAAGTTTAAAAGAACAGCATTGAATTGAAATAGATTTTATGTAAAAATGTAAAAACCTGTCACTTTTGATCAATTAAATGCATTCTTGCTGAATAAAAGATGAATTTGTTTTAAATAAAACCTTATTGAGCTTTTGAATACAAAAAAATGACAAAACAATCCAAAAAATCATAATAAGCTTAATTTCAGCTGTAGCTGGGACAATGACAGACATACAGACAGACATACATTACAATCATGAACGCACACTCCAACAGGACACTTTTGAGTGTTTGCCATGAGGACTTCTTCCAGTGCTCAAGAGTCAGCTGAAGCTCAGTGCCATCTTCAGGATGAGTACATTTAAGAGAGAGAACATTGTGGCCACAGCTGTGGCAGGGTTCAGAGAGAGATCACTGACAGCTTACCATTTCTGCAGACAATGAGGAGGGGTCTTGTGGCAGGGTCTGGGAATGTGGACACAGAATTAAAATCACTAAAAATAACATTATGTTATGCGTCATGGAAACAGCTGTGTTTTCTGTGACCCAACACGCATTGGATGATGTTTTAAATTAAATGAATCTAATGAAGGTGAAAGAAGAATTGCAAAAAGGCACTTGAAGTGTTCGTTTTGAATGTTAGATGCTAATGTTATGCTGAAGCCTAGATTGAGAAGTGACACAGATCGGATATATGTTTTCTGGGAGAATCATATCAGTTAATTGAGAATGAGCATGAACGTACACCATTGCCATGGCACACATGGATGGATTCTTCAGTTTTTAATTGGGTGCTTGAGTGTACACACTTTAGAGTTCAGAAAGCGGTCAATGAGATGAGAGAAACTAGGTGTAAGAGGCATTAGATATTCATGCTTATTTGATTGGGTAAGGCTTGTAAATGAATATGTTAGTTGTGTTCTTCTTAGTTTGGGTTGGTAATCCACAAACTAATTGGTTATGTCAGTGGCCTTATTTCTATCCTGCTCACACTTACTGTGGCTCTGCCTCTGGGAGGGCTGCCACCTGAGGCTTTGACAGGCTGTAGGGGAGGAAAGGGGTTGAGTTTGGTTACTCTATGAACCTGTTGGTGACTCAAGAATATGGTATGCATTAAAGGTATATTCTTGGTCGTTTTCAACTTTCAACTTGACAGTAATTTTGTTAACTGTAAAACACTTACAACGGAAGTCTATTTGGCTAGTGGGCTGCACTACTAAGAAAATAATCTACTACATTCTTTTGAAAGTGTTAGCATAAAACTGGTGTGAAAAAATCGTTTACTGACCCTTTCTTTGCGGCTATTTCTGCTATGGCATACATGTCATAAACTCATGTCATGACCAACTAAAAAAGTAAACCCAGTTTTGCTTAATTAATATCTTGGTCTTGTTTTCCAGTGAAAATATCTATACACAAAATTTAAAGAAATTAATACTTTTATTTAGAAGGGATGCATTATATTGATCAAATGCGACAAATGCTGTTCTTTTTCATTTTAGATTTTCAATTTCATTAAAGAATCGTGAAAAAATGTATCACAGTTTCCACAAAAATATTAAGAAGCACAACTGTTTCCTTATTAATAAGAAGAAGAAATGTTACTTTAGCACCAAATCAGCATATTAAAATGATTTCTACTGGAGTAATGGCTGCTGAAAATTAATCTTTGGCATCACAGGAAAAAATACATTTTAAAATAGATAACTGAAAGTTAATTGTTAATGTTATAATGTGTTACAATATTGATACTTTTATTGATTTTTTTTTTTTTTTTTATCAAATCAATGTAGCCTTAAAAATGAAATTCTTTCAGGAACATTACCAATGAAGTTTTTGAACGGTATGGTGTAATTGCTGTAATTTTTATTTTATTTTATTGTGTTGCAATGCATAACCAAAATTTCCTACACCTAAAAAGTAGTCCCTCCTGATGATTTATACAACATAACAGCCAACAAAAATTAACATTTCTAGTTAATAATTCATGTAAGTGCAAACAATAATGTGAACTTCACATTTCTACTACTTATAGGACCCCGGCCCATTGCTTGATAGACTTATATTGTAAGTGTGTACTTGTAAATACATTTTCTGTTTGTTTATACACAGTCAAGGACAAGTCTAAATGATTGGCTTTGGTAATCAACTACAGATGCAGATGAAAAAACCCGGAAATATCCCTTTAACACATCTTCATCACAGCAGATTGTCTGAGATTTTGATTATAGTCACCAGGTGGCGCTGTGACACTGCTGTCTCTACACAGAGAAGGCGCACAGGCGTTTTCAGGTACAGCAGAACAATGTTTAATAGACAAAGGGAACAAGAGCAGTCACAGAGAATAAAAAACACATCTCTCATATTCTTTTCATGCATAGACATAAAGCTAACATGCTGACAGGAATACATGCAATGTACATGATCACATACAGAGAAATGAGCAAACACACACACTTGCTCACATCTGCTCTGTCTGTGGCCTGAGAGCCTCGACCAGTAGTGTTTTTTGGAACACTAATGGGATCATGGGGTCAGAGAGGTATTATGGTTACTGTGATAGGGAACTGGGGATGGGACCGTATTATCACAAAGATGGAGCATTGGCAGAGTTGGGTCTGTTATATAGGGGTAGTCTGGTAGCAACTAGGTGGCCAAAGTGGCTAAAACCCATGTGCAGTTTTGGTAATCGAGACTAGACCAGTGGTTCTAAACCAGGGGGCCCGAGGCCCATTAGAGGGCCTCAGCAAATTTTCAAGGGGGCCGCAGGGAGACTTTAATGTATTGAAATTGATAAATTATGATTAATATATATAAATCAAATTTATAGTTGAATATGAAATCAAGATGTAGCCTATATACTATTTTACATCTAAATCTATTTTCACTCAATAACTTGTTTTTATTGAAGAAGAACATAACTTCTGTAACAAAATGAATTATGGTTAATTAATTTGATGCATTTATTTAACAAATTTAATTTAATATATCAATAAAAAAAATTCATAATTGCATAATTACTATTGTTTTTATTAAAGAATATACAGTTCTGAAACACAGAACAGTTTCTGGAATCACAAAATTAATTGTGGTTAAGGTAATATATTTAGTAAGCCAAATTAATTTATATAACAATACAAAAGTTTAAAAACAAGCTTTGTCATAATTACATAATTAACAAAATTTTACATCTATATATTTATTTTTTATCCATATTGTTTTTGAAGAACACACCATTCTGGAATACAGAATATTAATTCTGGAATAACAAAATTAATGTTGGTTAATTTATTTAATTAATTAACTTTTTATTAATTAATTTAATTAACCATGTGAATTAATTCAATATATCAATAAAAAAAGTTGTAAAACTCTGTCATAATTACAGTTTGAAATACTATCATATCATATTCACATACGCTAATATGTCTTAGCGTATATGAAGTGGGCCTTCTAATATTGTGCTGTGCGATGGAGGCCCTAGAGTTGAAAAGGTTAAGAACCACTAGACTAGACTGTCCAGATCTCCAAATTGAAGTACAAGGAAGTTAAATGTAAAGAGTATGGCTGTACACAAAATTTTAGGCAGGGGCGCTGTCTGATTTGAGGTAAAACAGCTAAAGTTGACTTTTTATGAAAGCCACACCTAGTCCAAAAATGAGAACAAATTTATAAACATAAATCGGTGACATTATAATTTCTACACAGCCATACAGTGGCTATACATATCATATTAGGTCATAAAAGCACATCGCTTGCTTATTAGAAAGACACTAAAAGTTTACGATTCGGATTACCTCTCCGGGGCTGCGCCTTCCTTGTCTTTCCAGGGTGGAGGAGGTGGAATGGAGAGACTCATAAGATATCATGTCTGGACGCTCTATGTCATAAATGGCCTTGACTCTGGGGATGGCTGCTAGGTCCTTGTAATCAATAATCTCATTGTCTACTTTTGCCTGGAGGAAGGAGAGGATGAGGGACAGGGAGGGAGGGGACACATAAGTGGAGAAACACAGGGAGAAAAGGTGTTGATGAGGAAGAGGTCAGGGCACAGGTGAAAGGTCATCCACATCACATCCAAACAAAGCGACAGCTCAAACAAAGGTCATCACACATGGTGAACATACACTGTAGAAAGATGAACGCTGTTGTTTTTGGAGGCATGCTTATGAGAGAAGCTACCCGGCTGAACAGTGTTATTGTAAATGTTTCTCTAAATTTGGTTACATGCTAAAATGATGCTACAGATATTAAATACAAGGCGAAGGCAAAGAGTGGAAAGAAGGTGAAGCAAACTCCTGTGCTTTTCCTGCATGTTTTTTTTAAACATCGACCCTGAAGTATTGCAGCATCAGTATCCGTTGTGGATTGAGTGGTAATATCTGACAGACTCTGGAAACGATTGGGGGCGCTGATGAGTGGGACTCACATAGATGGTATGACCTGGAGATCCAGGGATGCTCGAGCCAGGTCTCAGACAGATACTTTCAGACGATGACCTTGTGGGCTGCGGGACAACGAGATGTTGTGTTAGCAATAAGCTGAAAACAAATACACACACGTATTCCTAAACACACTCATAGATGCCAATGGGAAGCTTAAAGGGGTAGCTCAGCTAAAAATGAACGTTTTGTCAACAGTTACTTATTCTCATGTCATTCCAAATCTATATGACTTTCGTTTTTCCATGAAACAGAAAAGGAGAAAGTCTGAAGAATGTTCACGCTGCTCTTTTTCATGAAATGGAATTGAAAGGAGACTGAGAATTTCGAGCTACAAAAGAGGACCATAAAATGTCATAAAGTAAATCATGCACTATTTCAAGTCTTCAAAAGGTTTTTTGTGAGGAACATTTAAGTCGTTATTTGAATGTTTTAATGTTTTTGGATGCTTAATTGTATGATAATTGCAATTATATGTACTTTTGAGTATTTTTGCTCACTTAAGTATATCTTTAAATGTAATTTCTTAATTATTTCTATTTTCTTAGTTTCTTATATCTGATGAATACTGATGAAATGTACTGACATGGTAAACTAAAATATAATGTAATTTTTATTGAAACTTGTATATCACGTATTTAAATATATTTGTTATTACAAATTTGTAACGATGATTACCTAAGTGTGTTATGAAACAGTCATGAAAGTGTACTGTCATTAAGTGGCCTTTTATTTCATTAATATTATATTATCTGAATGTGCATTTTTAAAAAATTTACCTTTAAGATTTGAAATACACTATAAATGCATGTTCAGTCTAACTAAGCACACTTCTTTTTCACAAGGGAAGTCATACAGCTTTCAAAGACATGAGGATGAATGACGAGAGTAAATGATGACAAAATTTAAATTTTTGGGTGAAGGAGGCACTCATTTTTTAGCTTTCATTCAGCACAAATTAGAAAGCTACAGGATTTCCAGCTCATATTGCCTCCTACTCCAATGCAAGTCTTCCCAAGATGCTGTTTCATATAATACAATATGCAGCCATGGCAGCCAATCCCTCAGATATGACTCTAGGTCATCAAAAACACCAGAATTGGGCGACCTTAGAAAGAATATTCTGTACAAGTGGCCAGTTCTGTTAGCTACATTGTGAGCTCATATCTGAGATGGTTCTGCATGAAGAGTCAAACAGCAGTAATTCCTGTAATGGTGAATGGAGCGCTGGAGGACTTGAGCCACATGCCTGCAGCAGTGAAAAGCGTAATGATTCACACACAGGCTGTTATGGGGAAGTTGGCAAGGGTGGAAAGCCCTCTGCTGGTGGGTGACTGCAAAGGCAAGAGCCACAAAACACACTCAGAGTTCTCCAATCTGCTGCCAGAAGCCGAATACAGTACCTGCCTTTCTGATTGGTGCAGAGATGTTACTGAGGGTGGAAGGGGCTGTGAAGGGAGGAAAAGGCATTACAGGATATGACATCACACTCAACAAAACACCTGAATCATCTATCATACCCAGCGGTCATCTAACTCGAGCACTTCATCCATAGCCACCTACTCGCAGCCTTGCTTACTATCTTATGCATGCAGGCAGATCCTGATTTTGTGGGACAAAAGGTTATTTTTTGTGAATTCATAACATTGTGATTATGACCTAACTTGCAGAAGGAGAGAGCAAGCACATTCCGTCTTGCTGTGGGGGATGTAAGTTAACTAATATGAAGCTAAAAAACACACAGCAGTTAAGTCTTGCTTTGAAGTAAAGCAGGACTCTCTGAGAAAGTTGAGTTAGCCGGAAGCATTGCAGTTTGGAGGGAGTGCAGAGCAGAAGACTGCAAACCTCACAACTGCTCAGGGGATGCTGGCCCAGCCGAGAGTCACCTGGGCCCCGGCTCTGAATCTGAGACTGGGGGTAAAAGATATCAAACGGACTGGGTTTTCCTTTAGGATGCTGCCAAGCTGCCTAAGGAGGAGAATCACAACAGAATGGACAAAATACACACTGACAAACACACACATAGATTCTCTTTTTGTGATTCAGATGTAACGCTTCAGCTAGAGCACCTGAGACCTAATTTTAACCTTGGAGTCACTTGGGGAAGTTTTAAAAAGCAATTTGAAGAATGTGAGCATTTTAAACATCTCCCAGTGTTTTGTAGACTGTTGTTTCTGGGAATAATATGAGGGAGGAGCTCAGCAAAGTTTTCTCTTTCAGAGAGAGAGAGACAAGGCTGATTAAGTGACTGACTGGCTCACAGTAAGAGTTTAGATAGATAGATACTCACTCTGTACTTCTCTTCCACTCTACTGTTGTTCTTACAGTCTGGATGCCATACTGTACAACCTGAGAGAGAGAGGGAGAGAGAGAGAGATTAAGACAAAATAAGGGTGGGTATATCAGAATTCTTTTACCATATGGTTTTCCCCTATTACAAATGGCACATTCTACTAACATAATTTCCTTCATTTGTATAGAAATCGAAGTATTGACCTCATTTGTCAAGCTCAAACATTCAACTGTTACCAAAATTAAAAAAAGTTCAAACAAATATTTTCCCTTAAATTATGGGAAACATTTTTCCAATAACTACTATTTATTATTTTTTTATTTGAATTTAATTTATTTTATTTTAACAACAAAACCAGCTGTATGTGTAGACATGTCCCAAATTATGGCAACAGGGTAGCAAAAATACATGCAACATCCATGAACATCCAATAGGAAATGAAATCTTTCAACACTGTTAACAGCTTATATAACATTTAGCTTGAACTTCAACCCTGTTACCAAAGTTGTCATAAGAAAAATGTTTTTCTTAAATTTATGGGAAATATAATTTTTTATCAATAACTACTGTTTTTGAATTATTTCATCTGATTTTCTAAAATAATAAAATCATCTATATTTAGACGTCAACTAGTTAGATTCAAAAGTTTCAAGTGTAATTTTGTAACCTTTTTGTGGAAAGTACGAGAAATGCTTCAATCCTCTGTATTAAAGGTAGCATTAAAGTGTTGTGCTCACCCTGTAAGTACATCTCCTCTCCCTCCGTGAACATTTGATTGCATCTGCTGCATCGTGCACAGCTTGGATGGTAATGCTTATCTCCTGCCTGTTAGGGGCAAAAGTCAACATTCAGAGGTCAACAGAATTCACAAGAAACACAAGAAAAAATAATTCCAGGGAGACGCGACACTGGATAAGACAGACTGAAATACAAATTCCTTAACATCGGTGACAGAGCGAAACAGAACAGGTGTGCTGCCCCTTCAGTGCACTTCACTTCTTCTAAAAAAGGTTCTTTCCTCCATTCTTTGTATTTTGCTCTCATCACTCCGTATGTGTGTTCTCAGCGAATGTACCTCTGTTAAGATCTGCAGAGTCACTGTTTGCACAGCAGCACAAAGGCATGCACACATATACACACTTAACATAATCATACAGAGTTTATTTTATAGTTTTAGGCAGCTATATAATGTTGCAAACTGGATGTGAACCTGCATCACCTAGCTTAACATGTCAGAAGCATGTTTGCGAAACACCGCAACACTGTCCACCAGCTACAGCTATGGGCTAGAATTCTGATATCTGAGAGCTGGGAGGTTCACCAGGGAGCTGGAAAGCCTGAGAAACACTGCAGTCTGTCAGTCTGTTTAACTTTGGAAGGTCATTCTCTACCACAAGCAATAGTGTCATTAAAGACATTTATAATCCTACATAAACTTTCAGTATAAATTAATTCTGTTATTTTGAAATGGAGATTGGAGTAATGGCTGCTGAAAATTCAGCTTTCACATTGTAGAAATATATTTAATACAAATATATTAAAATAGTTATTTTCAATTGTAATACTATTTCACAATAATCCTGTTTTTGATCAAATAAATGCAGCCTTGGTGAGCATAAGAGACTTCTTTCAAAAACATCTTATTGACCCCAAACCTTTGAACATTAGTGTAGCATACCAGTCATAGCTAAAGGTGCAGTACAATCCACATAATACGGTGTGTATCTTCACTCTAGCTCACAGTTGTAAGTCATCTGCAGTACTGTTTCATCATTCTGCTGCTTTCAGTTAGCTCTGGGAATGCTGATGAGCCCTGCTTTTCTGACATCTCTCTCTCCTTCAAAACCTCCTTAAAACCCTCTTTCTTGAGGCAACACTTTGTATTATTGCCCTTTTTCTTCTTTTTGATTTGTATCCTTTATCTGTTATTTTTCTCTCTTTCTTTATTGTTTTTAATCCTTCTAAAAAGCATAGTTCATCCAAAAAATTTCCATTCTGTCATCGTTTACTGTACTAAGCCTCATGCTATTCCAAACTTGTATGACTTTCTTTTTTTCTGTGGAACACAAAACGAGATATTTTAAGAACATTCAAAACTTTCTTTTTCATTCAATAAAAGTGAATTAGGACTGACGTTGCTAAAATGACAACAACAGTATCATTATCATAAAAGCAGCCCATTCTTCAAGTCTTGCCAATATGATAGTTTTGCATGAAAAACTACCTTTATAATATTTTTATAGCGCATTTTGGAGCTTAACAAAGAGTAGCCAGAATATTCTTAAAAATATCTTCCGCTGTGTTTCATGGAAATAATTTGCTAAAATAAAGAAATCAGCTCTATTTACACATGTACCAAATTATGGAAGAACAGATTATAAAACAACCCATATAATATTTAGTTTGAATTTCAACCATGTTACCAGAGTTACGGTAAGAATTTTTTATATTTATGGGAAATATAAATCTAACAATAACTAATATTATTTTTCTCCAGTGTTTCATGGAAAAAACCGAAAAGTCAAAAAGGTGAATTGTTCCTAAAAAAAAAGAAAGAAGAGGACTTGTGAATTGTGAAAGAGTGAATTGTTCCAAAAAAAAAAGAAAGGCTCTTTTTCTCTTTGAAATTTATATCAAATGTTCACAGGAGCTATACTGCACCAGAAAACCTAAAGCTTTGTTTATCTCTTCTGCTTCTCAAAACAATTCAATTGTTTTGTTGTTCCTCTATCAGCTGGACTTCTGATTGTTGAGGAGGGAGTTGCCCATTTGGCTCCTCTGCAGGGGAAACATCCCATGGTCCTCTGCTGACTTGAACTATGAGGCAATGCAGCTGAAACGCATGATTTCACACAGATGTGACCCCCTCGGCTCCCGGGCCTCCTCGCCATGGCAACAAGGCCATGTAACAGTTTTCCAGTAAACAAACCAGAGTGACAACATGTTCTACCTCTCTGTGTAGCGCTCTGTCTGAGACAGACGGCTAGCAGTCATTTCCTATTGCATCACAAGAAGCCAACACAGAAAACATAGAGCAGTGAACTCTGAAGAAAGGGGCCAAGAACAGTCCACACCTCTGCTTCAGCCCAGATGGAGGGGTGTGGACAGAAGACAGAGCCAGAGAGAGGGAGGGAGACGGGGATGAAGAGAAAAAGAGAAAGTGCTTGGATAGATGTATATTATTTTGGATGCTGGTCCCATGCATGGAATGTTAATGTGCAGCTGACCCTACTAGGTTGTTTATCCATCATAACCAGCAAGACTTTATTGAACTAAAAGCACTATACTGAAAAAAACTGCTTTTGCTGGTCTTAGTTGGTTTCCAATCCCAGCTAAAATAGTGTTCAGATAATCTAACTACCTCCCAATCTGTCCAAAACAATGTTCAGATGGTTTAGCTAGTCAGCCAGCTGCTTTCCTAGCTTAACATGGGCCAAAAATGTGTCTCAACCCATCAAACCAGACCAGCCTAACCAGTGTAAAACCAGGTGAGTTGGCCAGGCTGGTCACTGCATGATTCTAGAATGGACATTTTTACTGGTCTAGCATTTGCAGTGTGTGTATGAATGCCAGTAGGAGTGACTTTCATCTGTAGTCAGTAACATAACCCCATTTTGTATTGCCTGACTGTATTGTTGTGTATATCTTCTCTTCTAGTTGAACTAAAACACTCCACTCCACACTCCACTGAGGAAAGAGCCAGACAAGTGAATCTGACAAGGTTCTGTTTGCGGAACAGAAAAACCAAACCCTGTAAACAAAACCCAACAGTCACAAGTGTAAAAAAGAGAAAGAGAATACACCCAAAAGAAAAGAAAAACACAAATGAGTTCTCTTTAATATAACAATCACTGTTCCTGGACAGCAATAAGATAATATTTATATACTGAAAATTCCCCATACACTTGTGCCTCTAGAAGTTCAGAAAAGATCACAACGTCACAAATTGTGCTCAGATTTAATAGTTAATATAAGATATTTGAAAGAAGTCGCTTGTTATCTCCAAGGCTGCATTTTCTTGATCAAAATAGAGTAAAAACAGTAATATTACTAAATATTATTACTATTTTAAATGTTCTATTTTATTATATTTAAAAATATTTATTAATTATAATAATTCATTCCCGTAAGAACAAAGCTGAATTTTCAGCAGCCATTACACCAGTCTTCAGTGTCACATGATCCTTCGGAAATCCTTTTAATATACTGATTTGGTGCTAATGAAACGTTGTTTATTATCATCAGTGTTTAAAACAGTTGTGCTACTTAACATTTTTGAAGAAAATGTGATACAGTTATTTTAGGATTCTTTGTTGAATAGAAAGTTTAAAAGAACAGTATTTATTTGAAATTGATATGTCTTTACTGTCACCTTTGATGAATTGAATGCATTGAATGCTGAATAAAAGTATTAATTTCTTTAAAAAAAATGTCACTGACAACAAACTTTTGAATGTTTGAAAGTCTGCACTCAAAAGTCAGAACTCTTCACATAAAATTCTTCTGAAGCCAAATTATGTGAGCTATGCTATCCATATTTAATTTATAGCTCTGTAGTCTTACTCTGTCAACTATTTCATTTCTCATTTGCATCTATTTTTATTTCTCTTAATTAAAAATAAAACTCCATTAGGTCTCATGACCTTCAAAAGAACAACCTCTGAGCAAGTTCCCTCCGGGTGTCTAGTATACTCTGGATATGCATGTGTGTGTGTGTGTGTGTGTGTGTGTGTGTGGTGAGATAATGCAGGGCCAGAGAGGCCGACTTGCCATTTCTGGATAGCCACATTAGACACTTATTGGAGAGGTTTAATGAGAGTGAAAATTAATTGCAGTTAAATAACTTATTCACGGTTGACATAAAGAAGCTGACAGCCCAGAGTAATCAAGCTAACACTGAGCAAAATAGCATGTGTGAGCATCTGTTAACAACATAAATGTTTAATACACAGAAAACAAACTGCTAACTGCAAAGTCTTAATTCATAACCAAACCTAAAATAACAGAGTTCCACAACAATTTTTTTAAACACTATTCGTCCCTCATCCAATCTGAATGGCCTCCTTGGCACGAGCGCGATGCCATCTGCAGACCAGCGGCACCTGTTGCTCTCAACATTACGAGATTCTACACATATCTGCTTGGATTTATATAGCCAGAGAGCTGGTTTTGATCTCCTGCGCTCACACATGCATAAGATTCCAGTGCACTTGCTTTCCACCATCTGTGGCAGCACAGATCCCCATAAACACAACTAGTCTACTTGAGGGTACAAGTGCAAACAGACTGTGTATGCGAGAGCACTGATGAGAACCAGTAACTAATAGACTGTTGACAGGTCAGTATAATCAGGATGACAAAGTATGACCATGATCACCCAAACAGCAAAGAAAAAGCTCTGAAGTATTTACACTCTGTTGATAAACACCATCCGCACACTTATATTACAAGTTGCTCCTAAAACCGACCAGAACACACATTGTGACATAACTGCAAACATTTTTGTCAAGTGCTTTAAAAGAAAAAATGAGAAATCGCCTCTGAAACAGTTTAGAAACAATACCTCCGGCAGGCTGCTCGTGTGGCACCCCAGCCCTGCGACTTTACGGTTAAAATCACTTTTGTCACTTGCACTCTCTTGTTCGAGAGAACTCCTAAATTCCCCTTCAGTTCCTCACGTTTTCCCTTTGACTTTTCTTGAGAATTTTCCTAAATTCCCCCCTCTCTATCTCACCGCTCTCCCACCCTATCACAGGGGCCTGGCCTCAAAGGGGCCGTCCCGTGTACAATAGCTGGGCGGGACCTTGGAACCCAGCCAACGGTGCTGCTTTGCTCTATTCCCAGTGGGCCGGTGTCAGTTCTAAAATGTTTGATGAATGGAGAAATGATGTAAGTTCAGCCATGTTGTTGGATGTTGAGATGTGTGTGTGGACACGGGTCAGACTAACGACTCCACTCTTAGGGGATCCAGATGTTTAGTGGGAGCGGAAGTGTAAGAATCTGGAACACTGACACATACTAACATGACTATAAAACTCTGAACACTGAAAATCCACAAGAGACCATTTTATTACCCGTAAAGCAAGAAAACTCACAACAGAGATCTCAGTGATATCTCATATGTGTCTTCTAGAAATCAATGGGACTAAAATCAGAGCAAATTAGGTCTCCTGCTTCTCAGACTTTTCTCCTGAGAAAATACACTCATCAGGAAAAAACACAACAATGTTTCAAACTGTGCTCAAATTTGTCAGGATAAGATGTTTTGTTGCAAATAAAAGTCAGAGATTTCAATCTGAACTCAAAGGTTTCTTACCAAATTATCTAAAGACAATATTACCTATGCTGTACTACATATATTCATTTTATGGCTCTTTCTGACATGTCGGTGTTATATCTTTCACTTGCATGCTATAAGTTGCACTGAGTAAATACAGCTGGATCAAACAAAAACTGTGTCCGTCTTCATTTCAGGCTGCAATGCAACAAAATGTGATTATTTTAAAAGGGTGACTCTTTTCTATACCCACTGTATGTCTATACTGTATGCCAACAATTTGTGTGATTTTTATTTCTCTTAATGAAGTGTATGAGAAGTACCTGAGACAAAGTAAATACTTCATAAATGAGAAATGAAACTTACTGTAGGTTGAAAAAATACACTACTTTTCAAAAGTTTGGGGTTGGTAAAAACAGTAATATTGTGATATATTTTTACAGAAATTATTTTAATATGCTGATTTGGTGCTCAGGAAATGTTGAAAACAGACGCTGCTTAATAATGTTGTGGAAACCACAATGTTGTGGAAAGCATTTTTTGAAACAGAAATCCTTTGTAACATTATAGAAATCTTTTCTTCACTTTTGATCAACTGTGTTCTTGCTTTAAGTTTACTGACCCAAATTTCTTATTGGCAGTGTATATAACATAAAATAATTGTATTACATTGCATTTTATAATATTGCAATATTTTAATAACATTATAAAACAATATTAATATGTCTTGGAACTAAATAAATTCTAAATAGATTAACTTTAAAAATTATTTTGCTTTATCCCCAACGCATTATTATGTGATTCAATTGTTCATGCTACCTTATATATTTTAGAAGGCAATATAATAATGCTGCCTAACTTTTGCAACCACCTTTACATCTGGAGCGCAGCTATGATACCTTAATATGCTGCCTAAATATTATTAGAAGCAGACGAGACGTTCAGTCAATATATGCATACTGGTTACTCACCTCCAGAACTTTCCCTGTGATAAACCGATGACAGGCCTCACACTGCACGCCAAAATGAATCTGGTAGTCTTTCTCACAGTACGGAGAACCATCCCTTAAAAAAGAGAGTAGGACAGTAAGAGAAAGAAGAGAGATTTATGTTTTTACTGTATTCTATTTCATCTCAATGAATCAAGGATAAGAGCAAAAATAAATGCTATTAGAAAAGAGGACAGATAAGAGAGGGGGAATTATAGAGAGAGAGAGGTAGGCATGAGATTGCGAGAGATAAAAAAAATAATGAAGGCATAGCTCACTTGCTGATGTACTCCCCGCTCAGCACTTTCCCACAGGCCTTGCACTTGAAGCAGCCGAGGTGCCACTGGCTGTCCAAGGCCAGAAGAGCCTGACCATTCTTTATATTCCTGCCACATCCTGCACAGTCTGCAAGAGAGCACACACCGATGCACACATCACACACACATAATGAATGAACAGCAGCCAGAAAATGACATTTTGACATGTCAATGAGAAGTTGGACAACACATATTAAAAAGCCTTTTTTTAATAGCCAAAAATATTTAGTTTATCAGCCATCAGCCATGATAAGATTTGCAATTGCTATTCACAAGATATTTAATTTAGCGCTTTTCCTATGATACACAGCAGTGTTATTTTAGTATTATTTACATACTATTATAATATTTTGAACTGGATTTTATTTTTATATTTTAAATTTTCATATACATTTTAGCAAATATGTTATATGCTTTTGTCATTTTATTGTCATTTTTAAATATTATTATTTTAAAATAATTTTGAAATAATTTTTTTAATTTGTGAAGATTTCAATTATTTTTATTTCAGTTTTAGTTTTTACGAATTTCAGTACTTAAACATATTTATTACAGTTCGTTTTTTTTCACATTCCTCCAGTTTTTTACGTTTTTCATCTAATATTCATATTTTAGTTCAACTTTAGTTTTAGTTACCAATAATGATGATACACAGTAGGGCAGGCATATTCGGATATGATGCAATTACATTCATATATTTTTTAAACATATGGGGGTTAATTAGGTGTGCACAAACAATTCTCTCCACTAGATGTCAGTGTCAACTAAACAAAAACTCCCTTAGTTTTTGAGGCCTGTTAATTTACAACATACAGCACTGAATATTCAGGCTCTCAGAAGTCATTTCAAGCAATGCATATTGTATCCATTAAATTCATGCAGCAATCAATAGTGAATCATCATTATATTTCATGACTAATTGAATAAGAGCCTACAGAACCATTTCTAAAAAGCTGAGCATCTTCTCTCCACAAGCTGGAGCTTCTTCCTGAAGGAACGCGAAGAAATGTAGTTAATATATGTGTAACGTGTGTAAAAGGCTGAGGGATAAAAATAGCTCATGGTTGTTATCTTCTATTTATGTTCCTTGGCTGAAATCCCAAAAGCTTTTTTAAAAAGCAGGGACGGATGCGGAGGGGCGGGGAGGTCCCAGACGCTGCTGATGTTGCTTAAGGCACAATGGTAACCATTGACAGTGAGGAGAGTATATAATGCCCCATGCTGCATCTAGCTATCTAATGCATCATTTAAGCTTTCTCGATCTCTGCCTGCACTGTGTGTGTGTGCTAGAGACCCGCAGAGAGTATGTGTGTGTGTGTGTGTGCAATGTGTGTCGAGAAAGAGAAGAAGGGAACGTTTCAGAGAGACCTGTGTTCAATCCACCTGTCGTGAGGTTTATCTAAACTCTCAAACTCAGTGCAGGTTTTTAGAAGTGTCATGCGGTAAAAGCTTTGTGGGGTTTGCCAAAGCAGCATTATCATGGGTCGAAACAATCAGCGCCTTCCAAAAAAAAACGTAGCACTTATCTATCTGGGCTAAAGACTTTCATCAGCCTCAAATCATTTCCTGGGGCTACTGAATGACAAATAATCAGCCAAGTATGACACAAAGATATATTCAGTACGGCTCTTTAAGTTCCTGTCTTTGTGTGTATGTACGGACACTTGCACATATAGGAGAAGAGGAGAAAGATAACTGAGAAAGAGTGAAAGGAAGACAGGAAAGAGAGACAGAATGAGGAAGTGCATGGACACATAGGCAGATTAAAATAAAATTCATGATTATGACTAAAATAGTAATACCATATCGGCAAATATTTAATTGTGCATGCTCATTTTCCCTTTTTTTACATTAGGATAACATTTGTTGTTATGTTACACTCATTTAAAGTTAACATGGTAAAAAAATATATATTTTTCATACTGTAAAAACACTTGTAGCATACTTATGTAGCATATTATGATTTATTTTATTTGTTCAAAAGTTTGGGGCAGGTAATATTTTTAAATGTTTTTGAAAGAAGTCTGTTATGTTCACCAAAGCTGCATTTATTAGATACAAAATTATAGTAAAAACGGATATATATTTTTCATACTGTACTTTATAATGCTGTGATGTCTAAAAACACTTGTAGCATACTTATGTAGCATATTATGATTTATTTTATTTGTTCAAAAGTTTGGGGTAGGTAATATTTTTAAATGTTTTTGAAAGAAGTCTGTTATGTTCACCAAAGCTGCATTTATTAGATACAAAATTATAGTAAAAACGGCAATATTATGAAATTAATTTATTTTGAAATTGACTTTATTTTACACCAATCTTCATTACTCCAGTCTTCAGTGTCACATGATCCTCCAGAAATTATTCTAATATTATGATCTGGTGCTCAAGTAGCGTATTATTATCAATGCTGAAAACAGTTGTTCTGCTTAATATTTTTGTAGATACATCTTTTCAGAATTCTTTGATGAACAGAGAGTTAAAAAAACAGCATTTATCTGAAATCATTTGTAACATTGTCTTTATTTACTGTCGCGTTTTATATATATATATATGTTCTTGAATAAGTATTAAATCTTGTTTTTGAACAGTAATGTGTGTGTGTGTGTGTGTGTGTGTATCCTGCACCTTTTTTCCACCCAAGCAAAAATCGTCAAACTTCACTAATACTTGGTCTACACGCAATGTTTTTTTCAATCAACTCAATCCCATGAGGCAATGTTTAGAATTACATTAATTCTCTCCTCTGCAACACAGCAGCTATTCATTGCTAAATTGCTCCTGTAATTGTCCATCACCTGATGTTGTTATGTAACAACAACGATTCCCTGCTTTATGACAATTTGAGTTTAATGACTAAAGCCATTTACTATAATAAGGAAATCCCAAGCCTCAGGAAATCGGCACATTCTACACATATGGAGTCCTGACCTGTCAGCATCCATCAGTCTAGAATGTATCAGAAAGCGGAAGCTCACAGAATGCGAGTGAGAGAGAATAGGACAACCAGCAGGCACTGGAGTTCTCTGAGCCTCTCTCATTCTCTGTGCCTGTCTGCTTGACTCCTGGGGCCCCGCAGTTTCAATTACACAAAGAGGACCCCTAATCTACCGGAGGAAGATGAAGAACTTCCTCAAAGTGAGATAAAAGAGTGAAAGAAATCAAAGAGAGAAAGATTTTAAGGCGATCAGTTTTTCCCTGGTTGACAGCACAGGAATTGGTCTAAGCATCCTGTCAACTCAAGTAACCCTAGAGAAGTCTGAAAAGAAGCAGGGATCCTTATTAAAACAATATATAGGAAAAAATACTTCCCTGTGTAAAAGCCATTGTGGTGTTTGGGTGCTGTGGATGGTTGCCAAGGCATTCCTATGTTGATAACGTACAGCACATGT
This sequence comes from Sinocyclocheilus grahami, assembly GCF_001515645.1. Taxonomy (NCBI): domain Eukaryota; kingdom Metazoa; phylum Chordata; class Actinopteri; order Cypriniformes; family Cyprinidae; genus Sinocyclocheilus; species Sinocyclocheilus grahami. The sequence goes on along the minus strand of NW_015505215.1, from coordinate 1,821,397 downwards.
ATTCTGACTGATATAAGCACTGCTTCATACTTGCCTAAGTGTTTGTGGTGGTTGTCAGGGTGTTGCTATGCGGTTTCAAATATATTCTGACTGGATTTTAGAGCATTGCTAATAAAGGCTGGAGTGCACTACTCAACCTTTTAAAAATCTGTTCGAAATCTGTTCAAAACCTGTATGAGTTTCTTTCTTCTGTTGAACCAAAGCGTTTCTGGTCCCCATTGACTTCCATAGTATTTTTTTCCACACTACGGAAGTCAATAGGGACCAGCTACTGTTTGGTTACCCACATTCTTCAAAATACTTTTTTTTTTATTTTCAACAGAATAAAGAAACTCCTAAAGGTTTGAAACAACTTGAGGGTGAGTAAATGATGACAGAACTTTCATTTTGGGGTGAACTACTCCTTTGAAAAAACTACAAATCCAGACTTCAGATTTTCCAAAATGCATCACATCATGGTTCCTGATATTCCAAACAGTGGATTTAGATGCTGACGAAACCAAAGCATATAGCTTCTGATGGGATTGAGAGACAGTGAGTTTCCAACTAGCAGCAATGACCTTGAGTCCTGAGCAGTATAAGACCTGTCAACACACGCATAAAATACACAATCTAACACATCTATAAAAGGGGATGATTGTGGCAAGCTGAAATCTGAGTAGGACACTAAAACTTAACCAATAAGCACAAACACACGTGTGTGCGCAAGTGTGGACTCACTACTAGAGGTGCTGATGTCTTTGGGAGTCGGGGAAGTTTGCTGGACGCAACTCTGGCAGAGACTGTCTTTTCCATTAAACGTGACTCGATCACCAGCGGGAAATGGCCGTCTGGCAACAGAAGAAGGATGCAAAGACATTTAGGCATTTACACTACCATTAAAAAGTTTGGGGTCAGTAATTTTTTTCAAAGATGCATTAATTGGATCAGAAGTGACAGTAACAACAAAAAAAATCAATGTCAGATATTCAGATAAATGTTCTTTTGAACTTCCAAAGAATCCTGAAAAAAATGTATCATGGTTTCCTCAAAAATATTAAGCAGAATATTAGAATGATTTCTTAAGGATCATGTAACACTGAAGACTGAAGTAACGGCTGCTGAAAACTCAGCGTTGTCATCACAGGAATAAATTACATTTTAAAATCTATTAAAATAGAAAAAATATTTTAAATTGTAATAATATGTAACAATATTTTTTCTTGTTTACTGTGTTGAAGCAGCTTTACAGTGTTAAACAGGAAAATGGCTAATTGACTTCTAGTACTAGCTAACTTATTGTGTTAGCAAGTCCAAGGCTAATTCAGCTTTTTCTTCACATACAAATATAAATCATACATGTTTTAATGCGGATGAAATGGGCTTGCTTTTGGTAAACTCTTACTTGCAAACAGTGCAGACAAAACATGTGGGATGGTAGGTCTTCCCAAGAGCAGTGACCACCTCTCCTTCAACAAAATCTCCACAGCCATTACAGCGAGTGCCATGTAGCCTCTGGTAGTCCAGCGTGCATAGGTACTCCCCGTTCTTCATGAAGAAACCACCTTGGGCCAGGTCACAACCGCACACTGAATGTCAATTCAAGAACAAAGAAATCAGAAATTAGAATAGAATTAGAAAGTTTAATGAGATCTAACAGTATAAGACAGTCTTGAGTGAAATCTGAAACACAATGTTGAAACACACACCATCCGCTTCCAAATAAATGACACTTTGTTTGGCTCTCAAACTCAGTAGTCACATTAGTGCATCTCTTTTGCACTGGGATTTACACATTTTGGTTGCCAGCAAAACATAAGGTCAGGGGGCTTATGCTCATCTTGGCCAATGTCTGAGGACAAAGGTGTATAAAGAGAGAGGTTGGTATGCTGAAGATTTCATGAGCTTTCAAGACTCTGGCACAAGTTCAGACACTTTATATAGGTCTGCATGAATAGGTATGTTAGGTCTGTGTCCTCTTGGCAAGCGTGTCTATGTGGAATCCTGCCGTCACACATGCTAGATCTGTCTGAAAGCTCCTTGGCAGACTAAGACTGATATTTAACAGCTTGTTTAGCGTCACATGATACCCCCTTCTCAACAAGCCCCCTTTTTTCTCACTTCCTCTCTGTCTATCCTAATACATCCCAACCTGTAAATATATAAGGGGCACAGTTTTATGAAATGGAGTGTACATTTCACTGGAAAATATGGGCAAAATGGAGAAGAAACAGCATATGACGCAGACCACATTCAAACCCCCATCTCCGGTTTTAGCACCACTGACTAATGTGATTAAATTAAATATTTACTTGAAGTTCTGCATATTTATATTATATCATTGAATAATTTAACAACATATTTGCCTGTTCACAGTTCTCTCATGTAAAAAAATCTTATTTTTATTACCTATTACTTATTATCTATTACTAGTTTATAACCTTACTAACTATTAATAATCTTATTTTTCTCATCTTATTTTTATTAATTTATTTTAATTTTATATTTTTATCATTTAACCTAGCAATTCCTTCACAAACTCCAGTTTGGGAAACCAGCACTAAGCTAAATTTCAGCACCTTTGTGACTCATTATTATACCTTACGGTTTCATGGACTTTATTAATGTGTGATTTTTAAATTTTTTTAAGCAAATTCATTTCAAATTGTTTTCTCACATTTAAATTTTTTTTTACATTTTGATATGAACATTTTGAAACAAAGATAGGTTTTTTCCCCCTATGTGTTTCCCTCATCTTGTGATATGGCATCAGGCCAAATCAAAGGTCATCACTGGCCAACTTTGGCCTCTGGGCGCTGGTTTGGGCATTTCTGATTTATAGAAGTAACAAACAACACAAAATAGTACGTATGTATTCATCTCTAGTTAGTAAAAGTGGCGCAAATACAGTTTAATTGATAATATAGCTAAGGAGATTCATTCCCATCTTTGCCAAATGAATAAATTGAATTAAAATGGTCATTTGGTTTAACTTTTTTCACATTAAGTTTTCAACACAAATCCAAAATATTATTTGTACTCCCATCTCCATAGCTGTCATCATATCTTTTGCTTCATTGAATCTGTCTTCTGTTTCTGGAAGATTAGGTCTATTTAGACAGACGAATGTGACAAGCAGGTGGCTTTGGAGACAGCAGTGATTAGCAGAGAGAGTTGTGTAAGAGTCGCAGCCAGTGCCCTCGCTTGTGTCTGGCATTTGGGTAACCTTCACTGACAGGGTACAAAATGCCAGGATGCCAGTTTAGAAAATGTCATACCCATTAATGTTGTTTCATGCACATCTTGTAACTACAGACCACAGGGATAAAACTGCCACTACTATCCTGGGCTGTCTGCAGTTATATTTCAAGTTGGATGTCCCATCTTGAGACAACACCAAATCTATATTATAAAAAAACTAGGGCACTAGAGCAGTTTGCACACAGCAAAACATGTAACATTTGCTTATATATCTGCTATATAACCTCTATATAACATATTAACCTTCTAAACATGTCTGCAGGCCTTTAACCTTTTAAAACATGTCTTCTTAACAGAAGAGAAGCAGTAGTTACATGGACTGGGAGTTCAACTGTGCATGTGCATGTGTGTGTGTATGTGTGTATGTGTGTGTGTGTGTGTGTGTGTGTGTGTGTGTGTCGTGAGCAATGATGCAAGTGTAATGACGCTCTCGGCTGTCTGTCAGATCCCTCCTCAACAGAACAGCCTGTTAACTCCTCCCAGAACAAACATCCATCCATACGCTCAATCACTGAGCCATCCTCTCCATCCTCACACTCTCTAACTGCCTCCGTTTGAATGGAAACGGGAAAAAAATGATTCATATGAAATACTGGAAAGATTTAAGAAGAGTAGGGACATCTGATTCAACTCAAATGTGACTTTTGTTTTAGTTCAGATTCAGTTCAGATACTATGATGCAAAGAGCCTCAGAAACAAAGCCAAGTTGCAATCTGTACAGAGTGCAGAAGTGCAGAATGCCCCGGGTTTCCCATACAGTATATTGCAGACATCAAACAAGCTTTCACAGACTTCATCAATATTTTAATGAGATTCCCAGCATGCTGCTTTCTCCCCTGCACTTTAGTGGATAGCACTCGTTCTGCATGGGTTTCTCTCCACTTTGTCTGAGACTTCTACATGACTTCTAGTTTCTCCTCATGGAGAGACATCTCACCCTCAAATACCGTAACAGCAGTGGGATATATAGACAAACAGTCTCTGTGAAGTTTCTCTCATCTTTTTAGTGTGGTGTGGTTTTATACTTCATTTTTGCGCACTTAATCACTGTGTGAGATCAGCTAATAGAGCAGATAAAATGATTTTCAAACAAGAACCCTGGCTGGCATGAGGGGCCTCTTGGCACAGAGCATGGGACTCTGTATCACCATGTGAAACTACCAACAACAGCGTTATAACAAAGTACTACCATGTTGCCCAGAAAGGCTGTCCAGCCTCATGACTGGAGATCTCAGGCTGAATATGTGGGAGAGTTTTAAAAGAATATTTCAGCCCAAAAACTGCATTCATTAGAGAAGTAAAAATGTGATAATCTTTTCAATAAATCGGTTGATCTGGTTCACATGAATAGGACTGATCCCGTACTTCATTCAGTGTTTTAATGATCAGGTTGCAGCGGTAAATTATCACGGAATGAAGATTTAAATTTAAGCTTGTTTCTCACACAAAGATATTGTATTGATTCAGGTGGCTTATGAATATCATATTGACCAGTTTTATGATATGCCTATGGTGACTTAGCATCATTTTTGAAGCTTCAATCCCCATTCTATGTACTTGCATGGAGAAACAAACAATACATTTCATAAAATGTATTTTGTGTGTGTGTGTGCCACAGAAGAAATAAAGTCATATGAGTTTGGAGTAAATCAAGTGTTTATTTTTATATGAACCCTTTAAAAAAAACTCCATTTAGCTGTATGTAGATAATAAACATCAATAACAAAAGCTAATTTTGTTGACTTGATTTTCTGCATTGACAGAGTGAGTGGATACTAATGGCGACACATCTTTCATGCTGCTTGAGTTGAGGTGTATGTACATTGAGCAAAGCTGCAAAATATAATGCAGAGATCATTAAAATGACCACTGAGTCTACGTGGCACAAATGTATGATTCACCTGGGAGCAGAATTCTGAGTCTGACCTCAGCAAGGAATGCAGGTGGTACTGTATGCTGTAAGTAATTTAAATCCTTAAACACATATTTCCTGTGCTTATAATAAGTTCCCATGAGCCACTGCATGGATGAGTCTTAAAGTTTACATGGTAGAGCACAGCAAATTTAATAAAGCGCACAGGACAGTATGAAGAATTGACTAATGAAAATTCATGACAGCAAGAAAAATTTCAACTGTTTATAAAAATTGAAAAAAAAGAAAATGGCATATATACACTACTGTTTACAACTACTATAACAATAAAAACTATATAACTATAAGAACTACTGTTTTTTAAAAGAAATTAACACTTTTATTCCACAAGGATGCATTAAATTGATCAAATGTGACAGAAAAAATACCACAATTCTTCCAAATATTTCCACAAAAATTAAGCAGTACAACTGTTTTCAACATTAATAATAAGAAGAAAGCAAATGAGCATATTAGAATGACTGCACATGACGTGACACATGAAGGATCATGTGATACTGAAGACTGGAGTAATGACTGGAGTAATGACTGAAAATTCAACTTTACTGTTAAAGGAATAAATTACTTTTTAAAATATATTAAAACAGAAAACCATATTACAGTTGTTACTGTATTTTGATCAAATAAATGCCGCTTTGGTGAGTTTAAGACACGTTTGTGACCCTGCCTGTGAAAACCCATCTAAAGTCATTTTTTTTGTGATTTACTGTTTTCAACATAAAATCATCCTTCAAAAAGATGAAAATATATATCTTTAATATTGACTGAGTAAGGCCATGTCAAAGATTGAAACCGTAGTGAAATTAATGGTTGAATCAAACTTTGATGCTTGTTATCTCATAATTAGATTTTAAGACTTTAGCCTGGATTTCACAGACAGGGTCACATTTTTCAGAAACATATTTTCAAACTTTTGAAAGACAGTTTTTAGGTAGTGCTGATTTTTACGGCTCTTACAAAAATAGACTATGGTGGTACCATGGTAGAAACATGGTAGCGTAATAATAACTCACCTAGAAGAAAATTGCTCAGAATTGTCACTTTCTGAGCTCAGTATTCAGGTAAAATAATAAACTTAGAAGAGACAATCAATTAAATGAGATCATTTGAGTCGCTTTCTCTGAAGATGAAAATCTGAGAAGCAGGACACTTAAGCAGAAGTCTCTGTTAAATATCATTGCTGAGAAAATGATACATTAAATAGATGTAAATTGGGATTTTTCAAGTGAGACAGAAATATATCTGCAACGTCATAGCCAGATAAAACACTCCAATCTAAGTTAATAATTACTTTTTTTTTCAATTTTTTTTAACACTTTTCATCTAAATCAATTATTCACTAACAGAGCAGCCTTTTTCTCAAGATAAAGTACACATTTTGATTCATGGACATTCTTAGGATGACCTCTGGTTGGACTCCTCGTTGATTCCTGTCCCAGCTGCATGTGTGAAGCCACAGTATTACAGCCTTCGATCTGACATTACAGGGCTAGTTTCAGACACATCACTACATAACAGTTTGTGTTTTGTATCCGAGGCAACTTGCTGACTTAATGCTGGGTTTTAGAGAGAGCAGTACATTATCTGTTGCTTTCACGATGGCTTACTGTGTAATGAGTTATAATGGCTTTTATGATTGTCCACTTTGGAGACTAACAGAGAAAGACTGGGTGAGAAATGTGTGTGTGAGATGTAAATTGGGATTTTTCAAGTGAGACAGAAATATATCTGCAACGTCATAGCCAGATAAAACACTCCAATCTAAGTTAATAATTACTTTTTTCCCAACTTTTTTTTAACACTTTTCATCTAAATCAATTATTCACTAACAGAGCAGCCTTTTTCTCAAGATAAAGTACAAATTTTGATTCATGGACATTCTTAGGATGACCTCTGGTTGGACTCCTCGTTGATTCCTGTCCCAGCTGCATGTGTGAAGCCACAGTATTACAGCCTTCGATCTGACATTACAGGGCTAGTTTCAGACACATCACTACATAACAGTTTGTGTTTTGTATCCGAGGCAACTTGCTGACTTAATGCTGGGTTTTAGAGAGAGCAGTACATTATCTGTTGCTTTCACGATGGCTTACTGTGTAATGAGTTATAATGGCTTTTATGATTGTCCACTTTGGAGACTAACAGAGAAAGACTGGGTGAGAAATGTGTGTGTGTGTGTGTGTGTGTGTGTGTGTGTGGTTGCATAAACTAGAGAGGTTGTTTTACAACTGACAACTGTTTAGTTAATGGGAGAAGGAATGGAAGGAGCATGTGTGTGTGTGTGTGCACGTGTGTGTGTTTGAGTCTATATGTGTGCAACATGGAGTATGGCTGGTTGGTAATGTGAGTCTCTGACAGTGACAGGTGCCAGAAAAATCCTCTCCACTATTTTAGTAAGGCCTGTCTGAATTTCTCTGGCTCCACTTTTTTCTAAATAAAGAATCCCTTTAGCCCTTACCACACACATACACACAAAACTCTATTAAAACTCTTAAAGAAATAAACCAGATTAAATGCAAGTTAAGATCTATTGTCACCACCAGCATCCTGTCAGTTACCATAAAAAATATTGGTAACACTTTAGTTTAGGGACCAATTCTCACTATTAACGAGTTGCTTATTAGCATGCATATCACTAGCATTTATAAGTCTATTAGCACTTATAAATATAAATAAACTTATATAAACTTAACACCTTACTAACTATTAATAAGCAAATTATACGTTTATTGAGTCGCAGTTAATGGTTGGTTAATACTGAGAACTGGTCCCCAAACTAAAGTGTAACTAACATATTTTATTATTATGTAAACAATTAGCACATCTTTTAGTTTGTAAAAACTAACTAACAACAACAACAAAACACTGTTGACAGCAATGCACTTACATTTGAAGTCTATGGGTGATTTTACTATAGAATCTGAAGCAGAAATGTTAAGCTTAGTTTTATACATAGTGCACATACAGTATAATTTGTTCAGTAAAATGCTGTAAAATCTATTTATGCTCATGAACCTTTCAGCCTTGAAGAACATTACTTCAAAAGACTTATTTCACAAGACTTATTTCAAATTAATAAAAATCGTACTGATCCCAAACATGATTTGAATCAGTGTAACTTGCATAGATGTGTGGATTCACTTAAAGGGATAATTCACCCAAAATGAAAATTCTGCAATCATTACCCATAATTTGTTCCAAACATCTAGAAGTTTCTTTCTTCTGATGAAGATAAAGTAAGATATTTTGAATAATGTGGGTAACCTAACATTTGCTGGTCCCCATTGACTTCCATATTATTGAAAAACTGTTTGGTTACCAACATTCTCCAAATATCTTCTCTCGTGTTCAGCAGAAGAAAGAAATTCACACAGGTTGGAACAAATTATGGCAGAAATTTCCTTTTCGGGTAAACTATCCCTTTAACAATTGCAGAACAACCTAGGTGAGTGCACACAAAAACAAAAACCTGCATATTAATTTTTTAAATATTATAAATACTATAAAAAATGCTATTGGAAATAGTGTGACATTTGTATAATCACTCTTAGACTTCCATTGTAATTGTTTTCCATTCTTTTTTACAAACTGGGTGATGAATCAGAACATTTATTTAACTGCAGCCACAGAATTAGGGATTCAGTTTCCTCTTATTCAATAGGAAACATTTCTCAGTTTAAGTAACATGATCTGGTTCTCACAGAGAAAAACTCATAAAACGAAAACAATGAAAACAGCTTTAACTTCATCAAAACACATCCTCATATAAATGAAATGCTCAAACTTGTGAAAGGAATCTGTTGCTTTGAGGTCAACCCTGTGACATCATCTTCTTGGCTGTGAGAATGACAGTTCAGGCACGTAACCTTTGACCCCGAGGGGCATCTGCCACTCATCATTAATGCAAACCCACAGCTGCAGAGTGACTGGCACACACACAAGCACACATGTTCACAGGCAGACTGGCAGTCTCTGCAGAGGTGTGTGCAGACCCCTCCTCTGCCGTCTTATTCTCCCAATGGGGATCAGCAAAGCTATTTCCAGCATTGCAGCGCTTTAACAGCTCCCGGAGACTATGCCCGAAATAGCACACACAGGCTTGCAGACTGACACAGCATTCACACACAGAGCGAGAGAAAGAGAGGGAAAGAGAACGTGCAGAAAGACAGGGTGAGACGTGGACAGGAATATAAAGTGATCACCGTAGAGAAGGGGAGAGCGGAGCTGGAGATGTCGACTGCAAATGCTCACTCTAACGGTCTAAGTGAGCCTGCTTAGAGTGAACAAATGAAACTAATAGAGCACAGCAAGGCTCATTAGCTTACAACTGAGCTGTAGAGCACTGCATCTTCTCTTGCCAGAGTACAGGTATTGGCAGGTCACCCCAGCTGAAGCACTCCTGCCAGGTATCCACAGAGAACGTAACATCAGACCTTATGCAACAGTCCGAATCCTGATTACTAGGAATGGAGCTGATTGACCAGAAATACGGGAGATCCATTAGATTATGGATTCCTTGTAAGTGGACTACAAGTCACCGGTCTGCTTAACTTGAGCCCTTGTCCTGCCCTCCTCTGTGTTTAAGAAATAGACCACTAGTAAAGACTATACTCGTTCTATATTTGACAATCTAGGAAAGATGAGGATTAATATACGTTAATGCCCATGCATCCATGCAGGACAACTGGACAACAATGACACTCTGAGTATATATAATGGTACTGAATGATTTCAATATTCATTTATTACTCACATGGTACTCAAAAAGTAAAGTGTGGTCCAAAAGTCTGAATGTTTCTATTTCGCATTTTACTAATTTAATACAAAATTGTCTGATATTTTTCCATGGAAAATTGCTTAGCATAACAATTTGAACTGAGAAATCAACATACATTTCAGAATATATTTGGTTTGTGTGTAGCTTTGTATCATTTGCATAAAAATGCATATATGTTACATGTGCATTGATGTGCACATTTTAAAGGGGTCATATGATGCGATTTCAATTTTTCCTTTCTCTTTGGAGTGTTACAAGCTCTTGGTGCATAAAGAAGATCTGTAAAGTTGCAAAGACTAAAGTCTCAAATCCAAAGAGATATTCTTTATAAAAGTTAAGAGTCAGCCACGCCTACCTAAAACGGCTCGTTCGAACACGCCCCAACATACCTACGTCGCTCTGTGGGAAGATTTGCATAACGCCGCCCAAATGTTCACGCAAAGAAAGAAGGCGTAACTTTTATTCTCGCTGTAGTTTTGTTGTTTACGCCGCAATGTCGTGAAGATGCTGTGTGCTTCGTTGTAAAAGCAAAACTACTTTGTTTGGTCTTTCAAAAGAGGACGATATCTGCTTCGTCATGCCTGGAGCTGATCGGTGCTGGTTGCTGAGGAAATACTACAACTTTGCTGTGGATCGCCGGATCGGCTTTCACCGTGGAGGAAGCGGAGTCCAGCCCGGAGTCGTCACATGTCCTTCCGGACGCTCCTTCGTCGAAATCGCCGGCCGCGCCGTTCTCAAGCCTGCGCCTCTGCTCACTCTAACTCCCGCCGTTCCTCACTTTATCCCCCGGCCTCAGCTCACTGTAGGCCGCGGTGTGTGACGCTGTTTCGTTGTGAAAGCGGAGTAAAAAGTTGAATATAATAAATAATATTTTATAATAATAATATTTGACCCATCAGGGGCATAACAATTTGAGTGAAAAGTTGAACTGAACAATCAACAAGAATTTCAGAATGCATTTGGTTTTTCCATCTTTTGCTTTAATGGCAGCACCACTTGAGCTGCATGAAAAGTCTGATAATTATGTTCTACAGCATCATTTTGAGAATGATCCAATGAGCATCTTGAGCTTGGAAGCAAGAATATCTGACCGTCTGTACAAAGAGTCACATTACCAATTTCACAAATAGTAGAAATGGTGCAGAATCTAAAATATTTCGTATTCATTTTACATCATAGCATTTTTGGCAACACTTTAGTATAGGGACCAGTTCTCACTATTAACTAGTTCCGGTGTGAACTAGTTCTGGCCATTTTGGTCTATTTTCCATTTTTCCATTTCCATTCAATCTGTGCTTGTGAAGTAAATCTTGTGAAGTTTCCTAGACTAGCACACAAAATGCATACAAATCCAGTTTTTTTAAAAATCCAGTCTTTAGGACTTAACGTCTGCTCTGCCATTTTGTGACTGAGAAAAGCTGATCTGTTTGTTCAGACAGTGTCATCAATATCCAGTGTCTCTGCATTGGTTGCTATAGCAATAATGTAAGTCTCCGCTCATACGCCCATCATGATCTCACTGCAGGGCTGAACTCACAAAGCACTCGAGACAATGTAAGAGACATTATTTTGTTTCCAAATCACTAAAATACTGAAATAAAATAAAACATAATATAATATAAAAAAATATATTTAAAAATATGTATATATAATAAAATTGTTGAGCAGATTGACACCAGTTCAAATACTGACATTCGTAAACAGTGGAAAGAAAGAAACCTCATACAGTCCTTCATCTCAGTGATGACAGGGCACTCTCATTTATGACCTTGTTTGAGGTGACTAACGCGGCATCAGCAATAAGTGACTAATGAGGAGCTACAAGTGGAGTGAACAGCTCAGGTGAGATTAATGAAAACCCGGAGAGACCTCAGCTTCTGAAGGGCTGTTTAAAGGATTGTTGGGAACAGGATCTTATTGACGCACTGATATTTATTGTCAAGACCCCTCATACAACGTTTTTACAGCCAGAAACAGACACCTAATTGTATGGTTGCCATGGTTATGACATTCAAACGGCTCAAGAGGACACCGTTATCTATCAACAGGTCCTCAATGTTTTACATATTGAAGTGCTGCACATTAATCAAGAATGTAAAAACTGACCGTTTTTCTTTTTTGAGTGCTATCTTACATGTATACAAAGGCACATTGAGCAATTGAGCCCTTGCTGAGGTTTCCAGAAGGAAATGAGTTGTCTGCTCTTTGCGACTGGCAACACGCCACCACATAAACCTCACATTCTCTTATATAACCTGAGAGTCGATCTATATGGAGTGCAAAGAATGAAAATAAGCTTTTAGAGAGACAGCCAAAAACACTTCAACTAAATAAAGAAGGTCCGAACTTCATGTACAACCACAACAGGCCTAAATAAAAACGTGTGATGACAAACTCAAACTACTTCCTGCCAAAGTTGTCTGCCTATATCATTTCAAGAAAGACTCACCAAGCAAATTCAGTCAGATTTTCCATAATTCCTGCCAAATGATGCCGGTAAAACAGACATGAAGACCACAAAAGACTGGACAAGGAATGAGTGGCCCATTTAATTAAATTACCGTGGTAGTGCGGAGGGGGCATGATACAGCTTTGGACTAACTTTGGTTTCATTCATCAGGTAATGAAGTTCTGGGTTCCTCTCTACTCAACCCCACAAGCCATCTGCTTGATCAGAGCCAGCTTTGTTCGTCTTATCCTTTGGTCACATTTTTGACTTGGCTGAAGCTATGACTAAATGTAATTAAATTACTTCCACAATGACAAACAGGCTAAAGTGGAATTTGGTGCTACTATATTCATCCGTCATTCTTGACCTAAGAAATGACCTGTCAATGTTTGCAAATAGATTAAGGTGTTCTAACAGCCACTGTGTTGTAAATAGATCTTACCTTTGCATGTGAAACATTTTATATGGAAGTGCTGGGATTGCACCCGGAGAACCTCTCCCTTGCATGGCTCCCCACACTTATAGCACTGGATAACCAGTTTTCCTGGTGGATGGTGCGGTTCCTGAGGATGGGCCACTGTCAAGGAACACAGAGAAATGGATTAGCAAAGACTTCTGTTTTGGAAGTAGCCAACACTGTTACACAGATAAAGAGGATAGGATTATCTCATTAATGAGCTTCAAACCCACAACATTGCATTCACCGAGAGTAATATAATTAAATCATTAGTTAAATTACAACAGTTTTTATATGGTTTGTAATGTCCAACTACTTTTTGACAAAGCAAATGGCACAGTTATATAAAATTAAAACCTTAATTGTTTTGATAATTGGCTGCACTGTTCCTGCATTTAAGCACTGCTGCTATTTCCATAGTTGACTTTCATTAAAAGCTATAAATATGCATGTAAATCCAGAAACGAATAAGCATGAGGCTGAACCTCAACTAGCCTTCATTACATAATGCTTGTAACTGGCTAGAAAGTGTTTCAGCAGGCCAATGTCCGCACTTTTGGTGCTATCATACAGTGTGTGGGTTTGAGAGGAGTGTTAGTAGGTGTTGGGAGTTTTTTTGGAGTGATCAGCAGGACAAGCTGGCTGCCACGCAGTGGTTATTTATCACAGCCACACGGAGAGGTGCTCACACTCGCTTACACGAGTCGTGTTGTTTACATATCTGTACTGCTCATCGCAAATGTCATTTAGAGTCGTTACAGTTGCATAACGAAGGTCATGAGTCATTTGTGCTTTGCCGTTTACTAACTTCTGGCATGTTAGCCTGTGGACACAACAGCATAAAGAATAATTCACCCAAAATAATTGGGCGCACTATTTCTTAAAAACATAAACACCACTGTAAACAGACATTAAATCTCAAGAACACTCTTCAGTTGTTTATAATCTTGATAATTACATGCCCTGAAGGAGAGCAGACGCTCCACAGACAGAAATAATGGATGAGCTGTGTGCTGAGGCTCACAATACTTCAATCATTTTCTCTCGGTATCAGTGTTTGCGTGCTGCGTTTCACTTAAGGCTTTACTATGCCAGATTTGTTCAAGATCAGGCCAAGACAGTGTCCACTCAAAGCTGCTGTTCTAAACCTGGTGTTGAACTTTGAATGCAGCATAATTCACTTGAGCTTGCGTTTCTCATCTCCCATATTTGCATGCGTTTGAATGGGAGTCAATGGAACTTAAAGTGTAGTTTGGCCACCCCACGAGCATAATCAGAGTCACATGATCAAGGCAAACGCTGTTGGTTATTGTGCAATAAAGTATGGAAGCCTGTTTCCGCCACGGAATAGAAAAAGTTAATCGCAACTTTTGATCTCATGATTCAAATATTAAATAAACAGCTTCAGAATATGTAACACCTGAGTTTTAAAATACTCAAAGCAGTAAATCTAATATAAAAAGTACTGACTCTAATTTCTGATCAACAGAACATCAACTGAATTCTATATTAATACAGTTGGTACAAATATATCTACCACAGTATAACAAAGTCTCACACAGTATATTCTGTCATAGCACCCAGATCTACTGCTTCACAAAATCAAATGAAAACGCTGACTCGTGGTGTATGCTATCTGTCTATTAACACACAGATACACATGAACACATTTAAAAAGATTATGATGGTGTTAAGTAGAGTTTAACACTAAATTATTGCAGACTGTGTAACTGGAGAGGGTTATTCAATCCTGAGGCAAAAGTGTCTTTTGAGTTGAACTGGCATTCTGACTCAGACTAAGTGTGCTTGTTTGTGTGAACAGAGTGAGTCAAAGTTTTACTCCTCACCACTGCCTCCAGCAGCCATTTTCAAACTACATATACACATATAATACATTCCTCCTCAAGTCAGACCATGAATATCTAAATGTATTTTTGTCTGAAAGATTGTTTCACCTCTGCCAGTTTTAGTACAGTTTAACCTTACAGCAACCCCTGTACTAATCTCAGTATTAGCTCACCTCTCAACTCAGTACTTGACCCCTACCGACCTTTTGTGCTCTGGTCAAGTACAAATGACTGGTCAATCCACACGTGTCAGGGTTGGACACTAAAGAGAGCTTGTTTTAGACACAGACGTGAACTGATCGCTATCTTTTGTGTGTTCAGGATGAAATACTCATTCCTCACAATCGTTTTGTATTGGATTGATTTTATATTTGTATTGTGATGAGCATCTGGCTCCCCTCCAGTCATCGTCACACCAGCCCTCACATTGCTGGCCCACGTCCAGACTCACAAACAGGGTCTGTGGCCAAGAGGAGGAGTGAGAAAACGGAACAGTGTTGGCAGCACCTGATAAATATTGTCTCTCATGACCGCTGCCATAAAATCAGTTGACATCAAATAGACACAGAACAGATTTCAAAATACATTTGGAACATACATTCAATCCCAATAGATTGAATTTACATATTTTACCTGAAATGAAATCAGCAAAACAAAGTCTACAGCAGACTTATACATTTAAATGCGTGATTCAACATCGCTGGATTGCTGGTGGATAGTGCAGTATTTTTATTGCTGATTTTATTCAATTAACAGGCAAAAAAGCATGCTAGAAATCCGATTCTACAGTATGAGAGCCTTTGCTGTCTGTTTGATTTTAGAGATAACTATGGGGCCTCAGGGTAAATTTATTAGCAGGTGTAATAGCCAAGGGATAATGACATAGACACACAAACATACACTTATCAATCTCTGTATCTGACCTCTTGTTATCTGCTTTAAAAGTGGCTGACAGATTTCTATGATTCCCTTTCATTCTGATCTTTGCCTGACATTAAAAGGCCATTAAAATACATATCAGGCCAGCTAAGAAAGTAATGTTGGGACAGACTAACACAAAAGGAAATTACTGACATTTTGGTCAGAAGTTAGCTGTGCTATATTTTCTGTATTTATATCATGAGGCTAAAATTTAAATCAGAACAGCAAAAATAAAATATCTAAATTTGTTGCAAAACAAAAATGCATTTGAAATTTTTAAACATGTATACATATACAGTATATATATATAAATACAGTATATATATATATATATATATATATATATGTAGTGTGGCTCTAACAGAGAGGACTCATGAATTCACTCTGAATATTTCTGCTGCACAGAAAATGAATTGATTTCTGGGTCACTATTGAGTATTTTCTTTAATAATGGATGTACTGTAAGTGATTAAACTTGTTATGGCATGTGAGACAATGAGAATGAATATAAACTTGATTGTCCTAAAATCTAATTTGCATAAGGAGGTGGATCACATTTACATCCAATTGGTAATTTACTTACATGTTTTGACATTCAAACCCCAACCTGCTTAATCATCTGGATTTAGTCATATTTACTCAATAAAAAAGGGGTGTTTGTCACTACTGTGGTAAACTTACATCAATGAATGGTTGTGTAATATACTTTAGAATTTTAAATTGCTTCTTAAAACCTATTTTGTCAAAGTTTAGGTTGATAAATAAGTTTAAAGAGCATTTTCAACATATTTCTGCTCGAGATCAGTGTGCTATGTGGGCAAAAAAATATGCTCAACACTGAAATGCTATGTAGCAGACAAGCTGTTTATGCATACGATGTGAATACTATAACCCTGTTCATATGGGAAATAAATATGGGCAGTCAGAAACAGTTCTCGTTTTGTACTCATTTATTGACGAGATGGCTGCGGTGCGGCCAACTGAAAAGCGCTGCTTCTCTGCCGCTCACTGCACAGAACAGACGCCGAGAGAGGTGAAACTTCTCCGGGAAAGTCAGACCTCGCGTTCGCGGGACAGCACTGGCGAAATCTTCCAACTGAACCATAGCTAAAGTTTATCCAAAAAAGTCGCTAGGTTTGTCAGTATGAATATTCTATGAAAAAAAACACTAAAAGGGTCTGAATGTTGCTAAATCTAGTGCTAAAGTTGCACTTGTGTGTGTGTGAGAAGAGGGAGCTGATGGCAGGGGGGGGTGGATATTTGTTGTGGTCAGTGTGGATAATGTGGATGAGTTCCCTTTCAGTCAGTCACGTTCTACGTTACGTCAGTCGTGACTGACGAATTGGGATCTCGCCCGAGAGCCCAATCACCTTCGAGTGTAAACTAAACAAGCCAATGACAGTTGGCGTGCGTGTTTCGCCACGCGCACCCCACCCCGCAGCGCGGGTATAAAAGGAGAGTGTGTGCAAACGCACATCAGCTTTTCGCTTCGGAGCCGAGCCTTCTCAGGAGAAATCTCTGCAAGTGTTTGGAAGAAACAGCTGGCGTTGGTGTTACGGCGCGTCAGCGGGGGTTGCCATTCAGTGCTGCTCATCTTCGGCGTGCTGCAGCTGCCATTCTGCGGTCTCGCCGCAACCTCCCCTGGGTGCTTCAGCGCTCTCTCTAAAAGAGTGTTTC
>NW_015505215.1:1802840-1803804 GCF_001515645.1 Sinocyclocheilus grahami | reverse complement strand
CTAAGGCTTACAGTGCTGCTGGACAGGCCGCTTCCGCCCTGCACGCCATGGCCCTCCTGCAAGTCCACCAGGCCAAGGCGTTGAAGCAGCTGCACGAGGGTGGTGCTGACCCAGGTGTGCTGTAGGAACTGCGCACGGCAACGGACCTCGCGCTTAGGGCCCTGGGTCAGACGATGTCCACATTGGTGGTCCAGGAGCGCCACCTATGGCTGACCTGGGCGGATATGAGGGAGACCGACAAGCATCACTTCCTGGACTCCCCGATCTCCCAGGCCGGCCTATTCGGCGAAGCGGTGGAGGGCTCTGCCCAACAGTTCTCCGCCGCACAGAAGCAGATGGAGGCGTCTCGACACATCCTGCCCCGGCGGTCGGCTGCTGTAGCCACCCTTCTGCCGGCTGCAGCCCCTCTGTCTGCTCGTCGCCGAGAGCGCCCTCCTGGATCCGGCTCTTCAGGAAATGGTGACCGTACCACTCCTTCCCCCGGCGGAAGCCTCCCAGGTTGGGTCCCTGTGTTCCACTGCGCTTCCCCACTGTGGGTACGTCAGTGGTTTCCCTAGTCCCGCCTGTTCGGTCGCTGGGGGCCTGGTTAGTGTGCCCCAGGCCGTCTCGCTGGCTCATGTGAACCGTCAGACTCGGCTATGCGATTCAATTCGCCCGGCGCCCTACCAAGTTCAGGGGGGACCCGATACCGCCGGTTCCTCCAGCCGAGATGAGATGTTGGCGCAGAAACACATCTTTCAATGTGTCCGTCCTTTCGATTGGTTCGCAGCGATCGACCTCAGGGTCGACTGGGAAAAGAGCAAACTCTCCCCGGTGCAGAGGATCTCTTTTCTCGGCATGGAGCCGGACTCGGTCAACCTCTCGGCACGTCTCTCAGTAGAACGTGCACAGTCGATGCTGAACTGCCTGGGGTCCTTCCAGTGCAAGACGGCGGTTCCACTGAAATAGTTTCAGAGGCTCCTGG
>NW_015505215.1:1801605-1802209 GCF_001515645.1 Sinocyclocheilus grahami | reverse complement strand
GGCCGTTTCGGCGAAGCGTTGGAGGGCTCTGCCCAACAGTTCTCCGCCGCACAGAAGCAGATGGAGGCGTCTCGACACATCCTGCCCCGGCGGTCGGCTGCTGTAGCCACCCTTCTGCCGGCTGCAGCCCCTCTGTCTGCTCGTCGCCGAGAGCGCCCTCCTGGATCCGGCTCTTCAGGAAATGGTGACCCTACCACTCCTTCCCCCGGCGGACGCCTCCCGGGGTGGGCCCCTGTGTTCCACTGCGCTTCCCCATTGTGGGTACGTCAGTGGTTTCCCTAGTCACGCCTGTTCGGTCGCTGGGGGCCTGGTTAGTGTGCCCCAGGCCGTCTCGCTGGCTCATGTGAACCGTCAGACTCGGCTATGCGATTCAATTCGCCCGGCGCCCTACCAAGTTCAGGGGCATTCGGTTCTCCTCTGTGCTGGACAGGGATGCTCCTGTCTTGCGTGCAGAGATCGCGGTCCCGCTGGCGAAGGACGCGATACAGCCGGTTCCTCCAGCCGAGATGAGATGTTGGCGCAGAAACACATCTTTCAATGTGTCCGTCCTTTCGATTGGTTCGCAGCGATCGACCTCAGGGTCGACTGGGAAAAGAGCAAACTC
>NW_015505215.1:1781547-1798301 GCF_001515645.1 Sinocyclocheilus grahami | reverse complement strand
AGTCGATGCTGAACTGCCTGGGGTCCTTCCAGTGCAAGACGGCGGTTCCACTGAAATAGTTTCAGAGGCTCCTGGGGAATATGGCATCCGTAGCCGCTGTCACGCCGCTCGGGTTGCTTCATATGAGACCGCTTCAGCGTTGGCTTCACGACCGGGTCCCGAGATGGGCATGGCACGGCACTTACCGGGTTTCTGTCACCCCGTGCTGCCATCAGACCTTCAGCCCGTGGGCAGATCTTGCCTTTCTTCAGACAGGGGTGTCCCTTGGGCAAGTATCCAGGCATGTTGTTGTGTCAACAGATGCCTCTGCCAGGGGCTGGGGTGCCATGTGCAATGGGAATGCAGCTGCGGGGCTCCGGCCAGGGCCCTGACTGCAGTGGCATATCAATTGCCTCGAGTTGCAAGCAGTATGGCTGGCTCTGTGCCATGTCAAATCGCTGCTACATGACAAGCATGTGCTGGTCCATACGGACAACACTGGGACCGTTGCGCACATCAACCACCAGGGCGGTCTACGCTCCTGTCGCATGTCTCAACTCGCCCGCCATCTCCTCCTCTGGAGTCAGAAGCATCTGAGGTCACTTTGTGCCATTCACATCTCAGGCGAGCTCAATCGTGCAGCCGACGAGCTCTCACGTCAGCCCGCCCTTCCGGGAGAATGGCTCTGACTCCACCCCGAGACAGTCCAGCTGATTTGGAGGCGCTTTGGGGATGCTTTGGGGACGCTCAGGTAGACCTGTTTGCCTCCCCAGACACTTCCCATTGCCAGTTGTTTTACTCCCTGGCCGAGGTGACCCTCGGCACGGACGCACTGGCGTGCAGCTGGCCTCGGGGCCTACGCAAATATGCGTTTCCCCAGTGAGCCTTCTCGCACAGACACTGTGCAAGGTCAGGGAGGACAAGGAGCAGGTTCTCCTGGTAGCGCCATACTGGCCCAGTCGGCTTGGTTCCCCGAACTGATGGCGACAGCCCCTCCTTGGCAAATTCCTCTGAGGAGGGATCTCCTTTCTCAGAGAGCCCTGGGCCAGTCCATATGTGTAATTCCTCATGATACCTCCTATGCGCGGGATGTGGCTTCCGTAGCGTTCCCAACTAGGTGTTCCCAGTGTTATCCAATGTACCACTGTATGGAACAGCAGTGGCGGACACCTCTGCCTAGCCGCTGTCCTATCTTCCGCCCCAGCTGGTGTGGGGGGACTTGCTGGCTTCCACAGGGCACTGGAGGGGGTCAGCAATAGTGGCGTTTTCCATACGGATCCCAATTCGTCAGCCACGACTGACGTAACGTAGAACATGACTGACTGAAAGGGAACGTCTCGGTTACTTGTTTAACCCTCGATCCCTGAAAGAGGGAACGGAGACGTTACGTCCCGTCGCCACAGTTGCTGTACCACCGCTGTACGGCCGGGGCACGTAGTCTCGGCTCCTCAGCGAAAAACTGATGTGCGTTTGCGAAACACGCACACTCCAACTGTCATTGGCTTGTTTAGTTTACACTCGAAGGTGATTGGGCTCTTGGGCGAGATCCCAATTCGTCAGTCATGACTGACGTAACGTCTCCGTTCCCTCCTTCAGGGAACGAGAGTTACACAAGTAACTGAGATGTTCTTCTGTGTCATTACGTTCTATTAGTTCTACAGCTTCAGTTTCAGAACTTTGACGCTTAGTAACACATACAGCTGTTCTCTCACCACAGTGCAACAGTGAATAGGGACTCCTTTCAAACAGTGTCGCGTTCCGAACGTTGTTTAAGCGACAAAATATATTGCAGTATTTTAATAATTCAAATCATAACAAAAATAAACACCGGTATTCGGTATGAACCGGTATACCGCCCAGCACTACCTAACCGTCTCATTTACTATCACGTCAAGCTCTGTGTGACCATTTATGGAAAGGTTATCAGAGTTATGTGCCTTTGACGTGAGTCCAACTGATCATTCCCTTTTAACCACTGATAGTACAGAGTATTCAAGCAAATTTTGAGTGGAGTTTGGATGTGTGTGTGTGTGTGTGAATGTGATTTTGTTGCTAAGTCAGGCTCAGCCACTTCCCAGCTGCATGCATGGAGGAAATGGACAATCTGTAAATCTGGCACAGTGGGGAATGAGATTCCACTTGGCCAATGATACAGTAGAATAATGTTTGAATAAATCTAATGAGACGTTAAAAAATAGGTATTACTAGACACTAAATTTAAAGGTCTTCCTTCAGTTTTCTGGCAAATAAAGACTTGATTGTTTAGCATGGATGTTCTGCTTATGTATTTTTATACTATATTTAAAATAGTGTATTGTATTTTAAATGGAACTAATATATTAATCAATCAATTCATTAATATAAAAAATATTATATACATATTTTTATAATGATATGGCAGGATTAATTTAATATTAATTAAGTAATACTGTATATTTAAGGCAGAGTATAATGTGAATATACAAGATATATTATTTTATGTCTGCATAATGTAATAAAACAATGTACAAAAATAATGTATTTTACTAATTTAAATTTATAAAATATTTATTATAATATTTGGTTTTATTTAATTTTATAGATTTCTAAACAATGTATTTTAAATAATATTAATTTATTATTTAAAATATTGTAGAACTGTCTATTTTGTTTGTGTGTTAGCTTGTGGCAGCTAGCCTGTATGTTAATAAATGTTGAAGAAACTCTATACATGCATTAATGAACATATTATGTGCTATATAAGCACTATGTGTATAAAAGCACTGACATACACGTGTTTGTGTGTAAATACAGGTGTGTGAGATGGGTTTGCAGTGTGTTGTGCTGTGATTCACACGGGGTACGGCCTCAGCAACAGACCAGTCATCGCCCAGTTGCCATGGCTACAGCGATAGGCTAAATGCATTATTGAGTTCATTCTCTCTTAGTCTCTCTCTCTTCTCATGTCTCTTTCCCTCGCTCCCCCTCCCTCATCCTGCGCAGACCACTATTAGCTTTTACTAAAGCATGATCTACTTTTCAAAACACACACACACACATCGCTGCTACGAAACATCCTTCACCTCCATCTCAGAGTCGTGACAAAGGGATTTCTTCGGGAAACAACCCTTTTTCCTGAGAAATCCCAAACAGGAACGCAATGTGCACTGCCTGCATTCAGTTAATAATTCAATAGCCTGCTAAATTACTACATAGTGTTACACAACAACTCTGCTGGAAACTGTGCCATCTGAAGCTCCTTTTCTTGAATAACAGTCAGTTTTCTGTCCTTTTCTGGGTGTTTTTCACTGTATTGTTTTAATTAGGTGGTGTGGTCCTAAGGCCTGAGCAAACATGATAATGAAGTGTTTAAGATTCACCAGATGTTTCTGCTATAATGCGGTATCCCTTATCAGATAACATGAAACTTCTGAAGTTACACCACTATTATCTTTTTCAAAAACGAGATATATTTTTCAAAACACACACACACACATCGCTGCTACGAAACATCCTTCACCTCCATCTCAGAGTCGTGACAGGGCTTTCTTCGGGAAACAACCCTTTTTCCTGAGAAATCCCAAACAGGAACGCAATGTGCACTGCCTGCATTCAGTTAATAATTCAATAGCCTGCTAAATTACTACATAGTGTTACACAACAACTCTGCTGGAAACTGTGCCATCTGAAGCTCCTTTTCTTGAATAACAGTCAGTTTTCTGTCCTTTTCTGGGTGTTTTTCACTGTATTGTTTTAATTAGGTGGTGTGGTCCTAAGGCCTGAGCAAACATGATAATGAAGTGTTTAAGATTCACCAGATGTTTCTGCTATAATGCGGTATCCCTTATCAGATAACATGAAACTTCTGAAGTTACTACCACTTAATATTGGCAAAGAACTCCCAGCAAAGAAGTCCTGCACAAACCAGTCAGACAGAATAGATCTCTATAGTAATCAGTGTACAGTATATTTTATACTAGAATGTGTAAAATATGTACCAGACCACACAAATGGTGATACATAAACACAAAAGTCTATAAAATGGTCTTCTGGATAATAATAAACACACATTATGTTTGTACAGCACAATGTGCAGCCCACATGTTGAGCAGTGATTTAGTGGTAAAGTAATCGTCTTTAAGACCAACCCAAGACAAACACACACATTAGCATTACATTAACTGCAAGCTTCAGAACCACAAACAAATACAAAAACACAAGCTTTCTCATCTTCACCACTATGTGGTCGACCAACATGAGCTTTTTAACGCCTGATGCCAACACAGGTATCTAAAGAGATACCTTTATCCAGAGATACCAAGGTGGCTCATATCCGACGTTATGCCGATATAATTAACAAAACTGAATAATAGCAAACAACGCATTATGCCTATTTTACACAATATCTACTAAAAATTACCTAAAACATTTGAAAACAGAAAATGCACACAATCTATTGTGTTTTACACTTAAATTACACAACATATACTCAAAATTAATTGTAAAAAAAGAATGTTTTACACTTAATTTACACATTATAAAAAGATGCACTATCTATTGTTTTATTATTAGTTCATACAAAATATATTCAAAATTATTTAAAAACATGAAAACATTAAACATGCACTATCCACTGAATTTTACATCTGTTTTACACAATATATATATATATATATATATATATATATATACTTAAAAATAATAAAAACATGACAACAGTAAATTCAGATTAAGTTTCACTTAATTTACAGATTATTAAAAAAGTAAACAAAAATGCACACTATCCATTGACAACAGTGTCGGCAGATTTCCAAACTAATATTAGTTGGAATATTACTTTCTGTTGAGAAATCAATCATGCACAGTTATCGATAATCTCAAAATAGCTTAATATCGGCCCGATATATCAGTTTATCACTAGTACCACTATGTTCCATTCCGCAGTATCTCATTCATTTTCACCCACCGCAATCCTTCTAAAGCAACAAACTGTCCTCCCTACATCCAGCACACACACAAATCTCCCACTCAGCATGAGCTCTCTCTCCTGGTCCCCACCCAGTGCTATGCAATGCCATGCTACCTTTCTCCTTCACCATGACCATTGGCTCCTCAGTGTCTGCTGGGGCTCTGATGAGGAGGATCAGAGGGAGAGAGCTGCTTCTTCCTGCCTGCTTTCTTCTTTGGGTTCTCCTGCTTTATTCCCTCACTGAGTCCAAACGTGAGGAGACGACGGAAGAGAGAACAAGAGAGAGAACGAGAGAGAGAGAGAGCAAGGCAACGGCAAGATGACAGCAGAGGAACGGACAAAAAGAGCTTGCACTCTCAAACCAAGCAGCCGCTCAGCAACTGCTGGCTTGGTCTTCGCTTCTCGAGCAAGCCCCCCCCCCCCCTCCTCCTCATACACACGCATACCCGTGTGTGTGTGTGCTTGTGGACTCTGCCCTGGCTCTTCTGAAATAACCAGGTTGCAGCTGCCGTGTGTGACAAATGCAGATTCCACAGCCATAATCCATCCCAGTTCGAGACACCACCTTAAATTCTTCAAACAGAGATAGAGGCGTGGGACGACGGGCACATGTGACTCGGTTTAATATACTGCATATTTCTATCCCTTCTTGTTCTCTCTCTCTCTCACACACATACATACTGTCTCCCTCCCATTGTTCATCACATGCTCTGATTAGCTGTGTTTACTTCAGGTAAGTGCTGACTGCTGCTTTTACAACTCAAACCTGTTTGTTGCGGAAGAATTAGCTGGAAAACAACTCGCTGTCATTGACCCACGTATGTATGAGATAAAACAGGACAACTGCAACGTGAAAGTGAAAATCAAATAGAGTTGTTGGCCTTTGAGGGATCAGCTAGTCTCTCTCCTGACTATCCAAGCATCATGGCTATAGATTATAGGATTACTAGGCCGACAATTGAATTGGGGAGTTTATTGAGAGTCGTTATTATTAATATTCACACTGGTGCAGTGGCGTCACAAGGTGCAACGTGTGCTGAGAGAATGGGGCTGCTCTGACGAATTACCCAGAAGTCTTGGTGTCTTGGTAGTCGCAGAAAAGAGGTGGTAAGTGTATACACTTATTTAGTTCCATATTTTGTATGAGACTGAGACATACCGTTCTAAAGTTTGGGGTCAGTAAGATTTATTTATGTTTTTGAAAATCTCATATGCTCGCCATTGCTGCATTTATTTGATCAAAATGCACAGTAAAAAAGTAATACTGTGAAATATTAGTAAAATGTAAAGAGGACATCGTATGCAAAATTCACTTTTACATGGTGTTTGCATATAAATGTGTCTTAGCAGTGTGGACACAACCATCCTACAATGATAAAAATCCATTCACTCCTTTTTTTATCCCCCAAAAAACTTAAAGGGGTCATATGATGCGATTTCAAGTTTTCCTTTCTCTTTGGAGTGTTACAAGCTGATTGTGCATAGATAAGATCCCTGAAGTTGCAAAGACTAAAGTCACAAACCCAAAGAGATATTCTTTATCAAATTTAAGACTCTGCCACGCCCCTCTAAAACGGCTCGTTCTAACACGCCCCCACATATCTAGGTCACTATGTGGGAATATTTGCATAATGCGCCCAAATGTGCACGCAAAGAAAGAAGGCGTGGTTTCAGTAACCGCAGTTAGTGTTGAAGCAGCATGTCAGGGAGACGCTGTGTGTTTCTAGGCGAAAGCAAAAGCACTTTATTTGGCCTTCCGAAAGTAGATGCATTTAGGAATTTAAGATTACTTTCAACAGAACAGCAATGCATTTTATGGACGACCGTTTCGTGAACCTAGGAGAGGAGGTCATTCTGACTTTGCTATGACAATCTGGCGCTTCTGAATCAGCTGCTGTTTTGTTATTAGTTTAAGTATTTGCTATTGACTGTTCAAATGCGGAGTTTTGCGCATCGTGTGTGTGTGTGCGCGCGCGCGCGTGTGTGTGTGTGTGTGTGAGAGAGAGCGTCACATCACAGCAGAGTCAGCTGTCTTAACCGCGGCTTGTGTACTGCATCATTACTGTGTCTGTTCCCCTTTCGGGCTTGAACTGATGGTAAAATTAATGACATTATTTACTGTCTTTACATTTATTTTGAAAGATGACGTTCGCGATTATGGTTAGGGGAGTTACATTTCCGACGAGTGCTTGCGGTGTTTGGCCAATCACAATGCACTGGGTCAGCTGGCCAATCAGAGCAGACTGCGCTTGTCGGAAGGAGGGACTTTGTAGAAAACAAAGCGTTTGAGAGAGGCGGGGCATAGAGGACTTACAATAATGTACAGTATTTTAAAAATAATGTGTTTTTTGAACATTAAAGCATGTCAACATATTCCGTTACACCAAATACACAAAATAATGATCTTTAAAAAAGCATCATATGACCTCTTTAAATAGTCTCAATAATCAAGCCGTTTTGATTTTCTGAGCAGTACGATGTCATACTGATCAGGCCCCGCCCACGATGGCTGACGGACTGTCCCATATTAGCATATTTCCGCCCTCGACCAGTTGTATGCTGTGCGCCATTTTCTCCGCGTTCGAGCAGCTGTAGTGACAATGCAGGTGTTTTGTAGTTGGATGTAAAGTGAACATAAGAGTCTTCATTTTCTCTCGACAACAGAGCCACTGAAGACGTAGTGGATTAGTTTTGTTTTTGATGGCAACGCGCCACCGAATACACAAAAAAACAGAAGAGAGGGGTGGGGTGGGGTGAGCAGTAGCTTATTATCATTTAAAGAGGCATGCACCGAAACGGGACGCTGTGGACAGAGCTGTTTTTGACAAGGTAAAAAGGGTGTAGTTTTACACCACCATTGAGGAGTTTTAACCAAAGTATGTTGCAGACATTTCATGAAGACCCTAAAGAATCATACCAGCTTGTGGAAAATGGGCTTCCGATGTCCCCTTTAATTACGCAACTGTTTTCTATTTTAATATACTTTAAATGTCATTTATTCCTGTGATTGCAAAACAGAATTTTCAGCAGCCATTACTTCAGTGTTTCATGATTCTTCAGAAATCATTACAATATGCTGATTTTCTGTTTAAGAAACATTTCTTTTTAATATCAAATTTTTAATGGTTTGGCTGCTAAATATTTTTTATGGAAACTTCAGGATTCTTTGAGAAATAGATATTTCAAAAGAACAGCATCTCTTTTGATCAATTTATTGTGTTCTTGCTTAATAAAAGTTATTATTATTATTTAAATCTTACTGACCCTGAAACTTTAGAATCTAAACAATCTGTGAAATAAACTATGTAAAGTGTGGCTGTAAGCCATGAGTTCCACCACAACCAACAATTTTGCCTCTAAAAAAGTTTCAAAAGTTAGTGACCTTGTTTACCAAGGAGAAAACAGTAAAGATCAGCTTTAAATAAAATATGACGTGTACTGTGTGAAGAAAACAATTAAAAAGGTAAACATCACTTGTATAACTTAATTTAGCCAAATTATGTAAAAAAATATTTGAAAATATTATTTCATTTTTATATATTATGGACATATAATGCAACCTACTGACCCTGAAACTTTAGAATCTAAACAATCTGTGAAATAAACTATGTAAAGTGTGGCTGTAAGCCATGATTTCCACCACAACCAACAATTTTGCCTCTAAAAAAGTTTCAAAAGTTAGTGACCTTGTTTACCAAGGAGAAAACAGTAAAGATCAGCTTTAAATAAAATATGACGTGTACTGTGTGAAGAAAACAATTAAAAAGGTAAACATCACTTGTATAACTTAATTTAGCCAAATTATGTAAAAAAATATTTGAAAATATTATTTCATTTTTATATATTATGGACATATAATGCAACCTATGAGATTAGCCTGTGCACAACCAAGGAATCAGCCATTATTATTCTAAAAATGTAATTTCCAAGATGTGGTAGAAATTTCATTTGTTGGTAGGGAAAATTATGGTTTAGATAAAAATGCAATAATGTGAACATTGTTAGAGACAAACTAGCCAACAGGGTTAAAAGTGTCCATAGCCTAAGAAACAGCCATATATGTGTTGATATGGTTAAAAGGAGATTAGCTGAATTTTAAATAAGCGGAGGATGTGTGAGAGAGAGACAGGGGGTGTCAGCATGGGAAGGCCACAGACAGCAGGTGTTGGATAAATAGAGGAACTTCTATATCAGTCTATATCATTAGAAAGAAGAAAACAGCTGAACCTTTTGTCGACAAGAGAAAAAAGAAGGATCTGAGCCAAAGTAACAAAAATATAGCTAGACCACTGTAATTATTCTCTATTTATTTGTGCAACACCACAAAATGCTACTACTACTACTATTTTGAGAATGCTTTAATCCTTGTTTCAGAATTCATTTCTAGGGATGCACCGATATGAAAATTTTGGCCGATACCGATAACCGATTATTCTTTATTTTTGAAAGCCGATAACCGATATGTTGGCCGATAAATCTATATCCAAATTGTTATATACTTTTTGAGAGCCTGATTACAAAAAAGGTCTCATCATTAAAAGCCACATCCCAAACACTTCAACATAAGCAGCCTAGTTTGAACGGTGTACGTTTAAAAAATTAGAATGTTATATACACGACATTCCCAATCATAGTTATTAATGTTGTGCACTGCTGTTTGGGCTGCGTGTGCTGAGCTAAAGATGATCACTGGTAAACTGAAGCGCTCTTTTAACTTAACCCAACGCATTCTATATGAGATAAATCAGATATACATCAAATAAACACAATATTACAATGTACAATTGCACAAAAGGCTGCAAACGAACAGCGCGCATCTGAAGTGTCTCTGAAGGAAATAATGCATTATTTATCGGCTTTAAGATATCGGCCAAATTTTCTTATCAGGCCGATACCGATAACAGAAAAAATGAGCCGATATGGGCCGATACCGATATGGTGGCCGATATATCGTGCATCCCTATTCATTTCTTATATCTCTGACATTCTAAAACACAAGACAGCGAATAGAAGTGAATAACAGTTTTTGAACCATATTGCTATGATGTTCTGAGGGGTTTTAGTGTGTTTCTGTGGTGGCTAACATGCTCTGGACGGTTGCTAGGGTGTTTCAGTTTGGTTCCTTACTGGCCAAAAAAATAAAAAATATCTCAAGTGATTTTCCCGACCCATTTTGTCCAAAAAGCCCAAACCCAAACCCCTACAATGTCTAGAGCACAGTACTGTTATGGAAAAGCAGCACATGTGGAACAGTAGAATAACAGTATGATACCTTTGGCTTCAGGGTATCTCTGACTTCCCCTTCCTGGAGGGCTACACAACGGGGATCCACACTTGCCTTGGTCGTAAATGATTGACTGATTGAGTTTAGCTATAATTACTGTATGCACTGGTTCGCTACTGGTTCCTTAGGCAGTCGTGGCCTAATGGTTAGAGAGTTGGATTTGTAGCTCAAAGGTCGTGGGTTCGAGTCTCAGGGATTGTAGGTGGGGGGAGTGAATTACCAGCACTCAATACCACGACTAAGGTGAGACCCTTGAGCAAGGCACCAAACCCCCAACTGCTCCGGGTGTGTTTGTTCACATACTATCAAGAACAGATTTATATACATTGTAGAAAAAAAAACTGTTGTAAAAACATAAGAAGAATGGTTCTAACAAAGGTATTGCAGATTAAATTATGTGTTCCAGATATAAACGCACACAAAAAGAAATATGTGTGCTAAAACACAAGTTATGTCCAAAGACAGTATAAATAAATATTTCTGTTTGTTACTCCAGGATGCAATGGAAACTACATTATGAAACATTTACAATACCAGTTAATGGCATTTTACAGGGTATAAGGATTGTAAAAGTGGATTGTAAAAAAAAAAAAGTGACCACAGAAGACTAATGGGAAGATTTGTCAGGAATGTGTCCACTATTTCAGCCATAATCCTGCCAGCGGGATAGTGCTGTGATCCAGCTCAGACTTTAGATTAGCCTCACATCCCACTGCCTTATAAACACAAATACCAGCATCTTTGTTTATCTCCTCAATTATTTTGTAATACATTACATTTTTGGCTCTCTTCTATTCGAAAAAAAGTTCTGCCCCTGTACAGATATCACTTGTGTCACTATGACTTGGAACTGCTGCTCTGCAAAAATCTAAAATATTAATTGAATAAAAATATAATAAAAAGGCTCATTTTGGAAATGACACAAATATTTTAACTAATTTCACTGAAATATATATATATATATAAAGAGAGAGAGAGAAAGATTTTTCTAAATAAATAAACGTCTTTAAAACAAAATAATATTACTAAAAATAAAATGATGTACATATTAATATTAAAAATAAATAAATGAAAAAATAAAATAAAGTAAAATATTACAAAATATTGTAGTTTATGCCTAAAAAACAGTGGGGATTGAAAAAAAGCATTAAAAACTATTTTCTGCAGTTTTGCCCTCTTAAAAATACTATTATAAAAATTATGACTACTTATATTATTTTTATTTTATCTTTTATCAATTTTTCTAATTAAAAAAATATTTATTATATATGTACAGTGTATATATATAAATATATATATATATATATATATATATATATATATATATATATATATATATATTATAAGTTTGTTTTTTTTGTAAGACAACGAATCCTGACATTTGTGATTATTTCAAGCCTATTTGATTACTGAATAAAAAAAAAAAATCTACACAACTGAACAATATCACAGACAGTTGCATAATGCAAATATTTTCTATGATAGCAAATAAGTGTCTAGCAAGAGTCTAGCATCTCTCTCTATCCTCCCTTACCGGGTCCAATGTCAGGAGGTGCCATTTTCTCCAGGATAATATACTCATTGGGGTTAAGGAAGGGCAGCTGCTCCATCATGGACTGTTTGGGAATGAGGTAGAGCACCTCAGCCACGTTCCCATCTTCGATAATGGACATTCTCCGAACTGAGTTCTTGCGCTTCACCCGGTCCAGCACCACAGAGTCGTCGCTGCGGCCAGAGCCGCACAGTTTGCCAAAGCTGTTAAGATTGGGTAAGTTGGGCATGGCAAGACCCTCTATCCAATACGGCAGTCTACAGAATGAAACTAGAGGAGATACCATACAAGATAAACAGAAAACTCGCACGGTAACTCAAAAGTGAGTTACCTCTGAACCCCAGGTACAAGATTAAACGTCCAGATCACAGGGGTTTATTTGTGTTGTTGGTGAAGCACCACTGAGTCCCTGCTGTGAGCTCCTTCCTGGTTTACTTAAGAAGATTACAGCCAATGTATTTTTAGTGACTATCTTCAGTGGAATGGAAAAAGAGCACCTGCATGGGACAGTCCAAGTCATGACTTTATGATCAGATACAATGCAGATAAAAGTTGCAATATCAAAAACACTGCTCTGTGATTGAATGCATCTTCTAGAAGATTATAAAGTTTTTCATTGAATGGTATTGCAGCCGTATATTGCAGTTTAAATCGTGTTAAAATCAAATCATGTGACTGGCTTTCACTGAGTCTTTTACATAATGCAACATCCTTATACTGGACATACAAGGAAACAAAACACATACAGTAATGCATAGGCTTAATTAAATTGACATTTCTGATTAAAATAAAGATCCTCTCTCTAACTAAAAGCGCTTCCATCTGAGCTTGTAAACCCCCGCCGAACAAGCATCCGCATTTAAACTGGCACGTCATCAAAGCTGCATAAGGGGACCTTGTCTGTGGTACTTTTAGAAACATAAACCCTGCTTCCGTGTCTCATACGTACTGAAATGCTACTATCATTTACGTACACATTTATGTGTATGCCAATTACTTTACAAAGCCATAAAGGGGTATCTCCACGGTTACTGTCAGAGATATGATAGCTGTTATATTAAAATAATGATTTTCATTGAGGTTGTTACAACGGTCATTTATTCAAATGATCGCATCAGCAGAAATTGTGCGATACTTGTTTGTTCGATACACTAAGTTTATGACTCCTATCTCTCTCTCAAACATGCACAACAGAGCAATGAAATACTTAAAACACACAGCTACACACACTATAAAGGGATAGTTCACTTTGAAAAAAATTTTATTCTTTTTTTTCATTCTCATTTTTTCTTCTATGGAATATAAAAGATGATATTTTGAAGAAATATGAACAGGATGAGAATTACAGGGGTGTTTGTGGAGTCTGACGTGTGTTTTAGTCTTTGTTAGCTTTGGAGTCATTTATATGTTAGTACAACCCTAATTTTAGCAGATAAACACATTTATATTCAGTCTTCAGAATATATTATTAAATATATTAAAAGCACCATTCATAGACACAAATTAATGTCAACACATCAATAAAACAGCAATGCACTGCCACTGACTGAGTCATTCATATTATGAGCCATTCATATTCACACAAACAGCTACTCAAACTGTTCATAAATAATGTTACAGTGCACTATTCCTGAATTAAAATAGGTTATGCATAATTTCACACATATTTTGTCTTACACGCTGTTAAAACTCATGGCATTCAACATTCAGGACTCAAACTTCCTTTTTCAATAGAATATACATCAACACAGAAAATAAAGCTGATTCACCACTTGGAGGGACAGTTCACCCCAATGAATATTCTGTCATAATTTACTCATCCTCAAGTTGTTCCAAACTTTCTTAACACAAAAGAAGGTTTTTGGAAGAACTGTTTTCATTCATACAATGAAAGGCAATGGGGTCCAAAACAACACTGGACCCCAATTACTTTTACAGAGCCCTTAATAAGACATGGTGATGAAATATGGAGGAAAAAATATATTTCAAAACTTTTGCATTTGCTAGTAAATTTATAAAAAAAATAGCTTAAATGAGCATAAAGTATAATTTTCAATCCCATCTCATCTTTTCATATTAACATGTCACTTTTCAAAAAATATTGAGATCATTTTCATATCTTCTTTTGTTTTTCCAGAGAAAAAATAAATTAGTGCAGGTTTAGAATGACAAGGAGGTGAGTAAATGAAGACAAAATATGCATTTATTTATTTTTTTACTTTGTGGTTTAGAATTTTAAAATTCTTTAGAATACTTTAAAAGTTCTTAACATTGGAAAAAGACAATTTCAGTTGTGTAAGGAAGATTACAACATATTTCACTCATTTAAAAAAAATGACTCCTTTCAATCATGACAACTCACAGAATAGTTTTAAAATGCTAACGGATATGATAATGTTAATATATTTGGTCTAGAGCAGACAAACTAGACCTGCTATGTATGCTGCTGCTGCTGAGAGCATGCAAGATGCTACTGCTGCATAAATAGTCATATGTAAATCCTGTAGCAGATCTAGACAGGTGGAGCTGGGGGAGGTGGAGGGTTTAAGAAGAACTCTGATGGCACACTGCAGGACCACTGTACAATGCACATACAGCGGAGGGCAACCATATGCCATGTTTAAATTATGTGATTGCTAGTAGATTGCATGTAAAGGACCTATCAGCCTGCACCATCTAGAGTTTCATGACTGAACTAGGTATCTGTTTCGCACACTAGGATGATTTCACAGCAGTTACATAAATCAGCACTCTGGATTAAAAGTAACATTACTCAGATGCTAATCGAAGACACAGAGGAATTACAACAAGACATCCTGAGCATCTTCATGTGATACGTTACTTCATTCTTATTTCTGTGACGGCTCATTTTTCACTTAGAGCTTTTCATCTAAATCTCCTCACCGGTTACACTTGAGAGAACATGGTAACAACAGAACCTCCTGCTTTTAGTCTTCAGCAACTGCTCCGTCAGTGCTCATTGGACTCGCTTGAAGAGAAAATGTTGGGGAAATTCTTTCACAATGTCGTAATCCTTTCCAAAGTTTTTAATTTTTTTATTTTTTCCCTCTGTATTTTACGTGAGGCTGGTTCGAGTTATATTCCTGGCAATTATAGTCTACCGTGCAAACAGACAGGCCCACGGGTTCAGAGGTTGCTCGGAAATATCGTGGTGGTGTTTATTTGTTTGGACGACCTTCAAACCTTTATCCAACATCAGAATCAAACCTTAACAGCCCTCTCAGCCCTTAAGAGAGTCCCTTTACAGACTCATGAGCACAAATCTCTGGAGAGAACAAGGTGCAAGCAAGCAAGACAAAAACAAATCTAACCTCATGTCCTAACCAGGTGTG
Source organism: Sinocyclocheilus grahami (assembly GCF_001515645.1). Classification (NCBI taxonomy): domain Eukaryota; kingdom Metazoa; phylum Chordata; class Actinopteri; order Cypriniformes; family Cyprinidae; genus Sinocyclocheilus; species Sinocyclocheilus grahami. The sequence continues at coordinate 1,783,185 of NW_015505215.1, read as the reverse complement.
AGACCACAAGCAACAAGCACTGCACGTGAAAAGGCTGCATAACACAGCCAGTCTGAACATATTTGCTGATAAATGTTACAGTATGTGTAGGAGGATTATGAACTACTAGTGAGAATGTACTGTAGGCGGGGCTCCCCAGAACAACACAGGAATAAAATTAAGGGATTGGTAGAATAGCTTGTCACTCATGGAGGGTCATTCCAATTCTTAAAATATTAATTCAAAAATAATGTTGTAAATTGATAAATCACTTAAAAATACAATGAAATGAAGAAATATACATATTTAAACTCGTTTAATTTAATTCAAATGTATTAATGTATTAAAAAACAAGATAAGCATTTTAAAGCATTAATTAATTAGCAAACTGCTTTTCTTAAATTTTTTGGCAAATGTCCAAATGTCAAAAAAAAATTTATTGCATTTAAAAATGTATTTATTACTTATTGTTACATTTAACAAAATTTTAAACATGAGTCTTAAATACATCTATTTATTTGTCACTTTTAAAAGTGATTTATTCAAATACATTTTTATTTTTGAATGAATACATTGATAATTGATTTCTGAATTTAAATTTTAAATAGCACTTAAAAAGTCTTCCATATTTGCTTGTTGCAAATGGTTAGGACAAAATGTATGGAAAAAAATAACTTTTATCACCTGCCATTTTATTGCCCGGTTAGGAGGACACTGTATAAAAGCATCTAATTGTATCTGAAATGCGTCTTAACACTGGAGCATTAAAAGCTTTGAGTGGGTTCATAATTCAAAAATCTATTTGCTGATGCACCATTTAGTATGTCGCTGCAAGAAGCAGTGTTTATAAAATAAGTGACCGCAAAATATCATGTGCAGTGACTGAATATACTGTAAGAAGAGTGTGACGGGGAGAGAAAGCTCTCTCAGGGTCTAATCACACAAAGAGAATGCATGTTAGCAGCAGCTCTACAGTGATGTCAGGTAGCCATTGGCGATGGCCTTGTCGCATGCACAGCACTATTCATTTGGCATCATGCTCCCCTTTCACTAATGTAAGCATACTGTAACTCAGATCTAAAAAGCATCTATATGTATGTGTAATCTATATATACTGTACATACACACACACACACACACACACACACACACATATATATATATATATATATATATATATACACACACACACTGGCGGTTTTTGAACGAAGTATTAATTATGAAATATTTAAGCAATGTAAAATAACTTTTTTCTATTTGAATATATTTTAAAACATAATTTATGTTTGTGATGGCATCTACATCATTCTAATATGCTGATTTGCTGCACAATAATAATTTCTTATTATTATCAATCTTGAAAACAGTAGTTAATATTTTTTTGTGGAAACCGTGATACACTGCCATTTAAAGGTTTGGAATAAGTAAGATTAAAAATAATAATAATACATTTCCTTTAAGCAAGGGTGCATTAAACTATATATTCTCTGTGTTGTTGTTTTTTTCCCAATAAAATTAAATGCAACTGAAAAACATATTTAAAGGGGTCATATGATGCGATTTCAAGTTTTGCTTTCTCTTTGGAGTGTTACAAGCTGATTGTGCATAGATAAGATCCCTGAAGTTGCAAAGACTAAAGTCTCAAAACCAAAGAGATAT
>NW_015505215.1:1764421-1773805 GCF_001515645.1 Sinocyclocheilus grahami | reverse complement strand
TATATATATATACAGTATATATATATATATATATATATATATATATATATATATATATATATATATATAATAATTTTCAGATTTTCATCAGGACATTATTTTGTATGTTTCTTTAGCCATTTGCTCACTGAGACTGTTGGATTAGGTTATTTCAGGTTTATACCTTTCTGGGGAACAATGCAAAATTTGACACACACACATACAGACACAAATATGTAACTAAAAGTTTGTTTCTTCAATATTTTTACAAGGTCACTATAAGAGGCAAGAAGACAAGGGATCAAATGTACTCTGGATTTTGTGATTAAGCTTTTTTCACTATATTGTAGAGCATAATGATCTTTTGTTTTGAGAGGGATCTCTAGGTTTACTTTTAGCCACATCTTCTACAATAACACAGGAAATAATTGGGACAAAAGTCGGCTGGTAGCCAGTAATATCAGCAGCCCTTTCCCCCACTAGTCTGTAACTGGGCTTCTGTCCACAAAGTGAGATAAACTAAGTAAAGCAACCTGGCTTTGACATGAACCAGGCATCAGGAGAACGTGGCCTAAAAATTTTAGCAAATGCAGAGTACGATAAATTTCCAATTGAAGCTGAGCATTTCTTCTGTAGGCTCTCGAGTGGCTCTGGAGCTGAGTGCAGATGAAGCATTTGTCAGGATGACGATTTTTTTTTAGCGCAGAAGCACAGAATCAGCAGCCCACAGGGAATACAGAGCTCAGGAGTGTGTGGTCAGCTGGAATCAGAATGATGGGCTCCATCTGGTGCTCACACCTGCAACTTATATATATATACTATATATATATATATATTGACAGCGATAAGTAGAGCACACCTCGTTTACAATCCTCAGTCCAATCAGTCTCGAAATATCTCAAAAGTATATAATTTAGTATCATCATTTTCTTGCATTTTTAACACATTAAAGGAGTAGTGAGGGTGAATAAATGATGACAGAATTAGAATTTTTGAATGACCTATACCTTTAAGAAACACACTGAACTATCATTGGTTTGTTTTTCCATCTCAAAAACTGCCAATTTCTGAAGGTGAAAGTGATAGAGCTGTCATGAAGTTGTCTTTTTTGGGGAATATATGTGAGGGCTGTTGGGAAAGAAAACAGTGGTATCACTGCTCTGATTAAAGCCCAAAGAGAAGCACGTCTTGAGAGGTTCCTACTCGCTGGATGTTGTTAGAGACGGTTTACTTTTCAGATTCTCACACTGATTTCCGCTGACAGCTTTAACTGGGCTTCCCTAGGGGCCGACAATGATCTTGGATCCGGGGAATGGAGATACAGAGAGAAAGAGGGAATGCACCTCGAATAGATGAGTAAACAATGGGGAGGATACTGAGAATCACATCAAGAAGATGTGCCAGTTAGTGTTTAATCGTTTGTTCTTTTGAATAGTGGAGAATGGAGCTAGTTGTCACACTTTTTACTTCTGTGATTATGTCTCAAGGTTTATTTTTCAAATGACGTATTTTAAAGTCTTGGCCATGAAAAAGTAATGCAATATTTCCGCCATTAAAAATACAGTCAATTTAACACGCATAAACCTTTTGTGACAACATGCCCCAATAGCAGAGCATGTTGTCACAGTATACATGTTGTAAGCGGTACAATAGAACCATTAAAGGGGTCATATGATGTTGCTAAAAAGAACATTATTTTGTGTATTTGGTGTAATTAAATGTTTATGTTTAAGATTAAAAAACATTATTTTCCACATACTGTACATTCTTGTTTCTCCTCTATGCCCCGCCTTTCTGAAACGCGTCGATTTTTACAAAGCTCATCGGTCTGAAAAGCGAGGTGTGCTCTGATTGGCCAGCTATCCAGTGCGTTGTGATTGGCCGAATACCTCAAGTGTGTAATGGAAATGTTACGCCCCTACCATACTGACGAGACAAAAACATTCAAACCCATTATAAAGGAGGCATTAGTTGCATCCAGTGGGGACGGATTATAATGACATATACTGTCTTTTTACGCATTGCATCGTGCCACATAAACATAAAACCATGTCTGCATTTGTGATCGGAGAATTGACAAACAACAAGTGCTACTCTAAACTCGCATTTGAATCGTCAGTGGCAAATTTTTTTAAATAGCTTATTAAAGGCATTTGTGAATTGTTTCATCACAAAACCTTATATTTACTGAGAAATAGCCTTTTTGACAACCTCCCTGTGTGACAGATTGCCCCATTTACCCCTACTTAGATGTTTTTAATATATTCTTTCATTTTGTCAAACTTATTCCACAGTTTTACAGATTCCAGTGACCTCAATGATTAAAATGAAATGACTGGACACCTGGGAAAAGGCTTGCTGATCTTATGTTTAAATTGAACTCTAATACTCCAGGCTATAGGGGTCGTAGGGACATGGCAAGAAAAACATGGACTTGCACTTGAAAGTACAAGACAGCGCTGCTAATGGGACTTCATCAAAATGTAACCGTTTGAAATCAAACTCAAAAGTTAAACACACTTCAAGCCAAAATGTCAGATACAGAAATTTTATGACCAAAACCCTCCAAACCTATAAACATAACTATTCTGCATCTACTTCAGTTTAAGTTGCAGTTTTTGACATTTAGACTGAATTCAAATAGAAGACTAAACCATTTGAAGAAAAGCACCATTCTTAAGAACAACTATACGACTATAAAAAACTATAAACTCTGACTAGCCAGTAATACTGGCATTCCTCCACTCAAACCTCTCTAGCAGAGATAGAAAAGCAAGTCTCAGACTCGGACTGAAGTCCCACTTAAATCACAAAAGCTAAATCAATAATACTGCAACACTTTTTAAGAATAATTTCTTAGATCCTCAAGTTTTTGAACACATGCTGTAATTATAGCACAGTCGAGGCTTATGACTGTGGCTCATGGTAGCAGTAGCCCGATTCTTTAAATAGACTCAGCACAACAAATCATCAGCGGTGGTTGCGGTGAGTTTGTAATTGAAGTCCAGAAACCATTTGAACTGTCAAAGCAAAAATAAGAAGAAGAAACATTCAGTGGGCGTATACATACTAGCATCGGATAGCATGATGATAATATGAAAGGAAGAGCATCCAACAGCAAGAGGACAAAATACAAATAATACACCAGTCTAATAGGCTTTGTTACTTCTCTGTGTCCTTTCTTGAACTCAGAAAAGAAGGTAATTGCTTTATTTAACCCTACAGTTGTCTTCAAGTCATTTTTTAAGTCCATAAAGAATATACAATAAATACCACATTGCTTCTTCAATTTGCAACAGACCTTGTCAGGAATACCTGAAGAAATTGTGAGATATTATGCAATGTCGAAAGCAAAATTATCCAGACAAAGGGACACCTTTCACCAAAACTATCTCCCAAACAAACAGATTCAAATTTCATTGAAATACACTTCAGAATTAGAAAAAAAGCTAATTTTCCTTATTTTCCTTCTAATCAGATATAGGTTAGGAAAAATATGTTGAATGCTGACATTTGCAGTATATTAATATGAATATGAATCAAAGTTTAATGACAACTGTAATATTTATCAACACATGGTCTCAATCTTTAGTGTACAGCTTAATAGTGTTTGTAATAATATATTTTTATAGTAAGTGCTATGATGCTGCATGTAGCATTACTAGTTTAACTCACATGTGGGCTATAGTTGTCAGATTTGATATGTGCAACAACAACAAAACTGTTCCAGGACAGGTGTAGAGACATGACAGTCTCATCAAGTTTAAAGGTAGCTTCATTCTAAGCAGAATGAAACACGTTTCAAATAGACTGACCTCTTTTGAGTACGAATGAATAAGAAATTTGTCCTCGCAAATAATGCCTTTTTAAAAACTACATAAAAACTGGTTACCTCTTGTTGACATGATGCAGAATGATAAGCTGTATTTTTCCTCCTGAAATAACGATGCTCGGCAATGTGTAAAATACAGTTCCCCGACTTCAGATAAGCAGAAAGTGCGCGAGCTCTGTGTCCATGAGCAGCTCTGGCGCTCGGCTTCAGTGATCACTACAAAGCGGGAGAGAATAACGGGAACCAGAGCCTCACACAATGGGCGTGTCCTGCACGATAGGATACTATTGACGGTATGTGGTTACAGTTCCCGCTGAAGCAGTTATACTTTGACTAGCCACTCCTGCTTTAATAGTAGCTACCGTTTTTTCTGACTTTAACAGATTGTGATGTTGCTTTTGAAGTTTTTATATATTATCTTTCAGACCCTTTCTTTTCGAAGAGTCCCTGTGATCTGTCCAGTGCATCAACTTATAAAAGATCGCACTTTAATATGTAGCCTACCATTTAAAATGTCCCATCCAAAAAATGTATTAATAAAGATAATTATAAAAAAAAATACAGAGCTGTTGGAGAGTTAGGCAAAGCAACTGATACTCTTGACGTCACAGGAAATGTTGTTGAAGAAAAGAGTTATGGTGAGAATCATGGTTTTGTGGTTACGCTTGTGATGGGGGAATGGATAGCTCACAGAAGTTAGACTATAAAGATAAATGCTTGTTTTTCCCCAGATCACATCACAAAAGAGGCTTTTGAGGAGAAGCTGAAGCAGTTTACGGGTGAAATTATGCAGGTTCCACCTCTGTAAGTCCATTTGTTCTGCTTGATACTCAAGATTATGTTTCTTGACATCATAGACTTTCTGATATTTGCATTGATAGATATTCAGCACTGAAGAAGGATGGCAAGCGCATGTCTGTCCTGCTCAAGCAAGGTCAAGAGGTTGAGGCTAAACCTGCACGTCCAGTCACAGTCTACAGTCTCTCTTTACAAGACTTCAGCCCGCCATATTTCACCATAGGTTTGTCATTTTTATGTTATATTTGGAAAGACATAAGATATGATAAATGTTAATAAATGGTAAATGCGTTTTCTTGTACAACTACTGCATTAAGAGAGTTAAAGAAATAGTCCACCCAAAAATGAACATTTGCTGAAAATGTACTTGCCCTCAGGTAATTCAAGATGTAGATGAGTTTGTTTCTTCATCAGAACAGATTTGGAGAAATTTAGCATTGCAACATTTGCTCACCAATGGATCCACTGGAGTGAATGGGTGCCGTCAGAAGGAGAGACTCCAGTCCCACAATTAACATCTAGTGAGGTGCAAAGCTGCATGTTTGTAAAAAGCAATTCCATCATTAAGTTGTTACAGCTTACTGTTGCTTCTAGTCCAAATATGTGTTCATAATCCATAATAACGCTTCCTCCGGTGAAAAAGTCCCTGTTGTCCTCCCACCTCAAAATCCACTGACATATTTGTTTAGAACTCTTTTGAACTGTTTTCGCCTTTCACTTCATAAGACGGTAATTGATGGACTGGAGTTGTGTCTGGACTGGAGTGTCGATAATTTTTGGATTGTTGTGATGCTTTTATCAGCTGACGGCGGCTATTCACTGCAGATGATTCATTGGTGAGCAAGTGATGCAATGCATAATCTACATCTTGGATGGCCAGAGGGTAAATTCAACAGATTTTCATTTTGGGTGCACTAGGTTAGAAAAAATAATCTTTTATAAAATCATTATGCCATGCCGAACAGCTTTATTTCACGTTTTTTGTTCAATTTAAATGTACTTTTTGCATTTACAGATGTTGAGTGTGGAGGTGGGTTTTATGTTAGAAGCTTGGTTGATGATCTTGCAAAAGGTAGCACTCTAGAGATATTTATTTCTTGCAATATTACCCTAAAAAAATAACATTTAATTTACTTGACATAATAATCAGATTTTCCCTGCTGTACCCCCACAGCTCAATCATCCTGTGCTCACATCAAGGAACTCACTCGGACCAAGCAGGGTCAGTTCACACTGGAAGAGCATGCATTGAAGGAGGATCGCTGGACTTTGACAGACATCTCACAGGCTCTGCAGCCTTGCCCAAATCCACCAGGGCAACAGAAGAATGCCAAGAAAGCAAAATCAAAGCATAAACCCACCCCATCTAAATCTAAGGGTGACGATGGAGATACAAATGATTAAAGGTGATGGAACGGCCCGTCTGATGAACAAATTACATTCTCACTGGAAGAACTGTAGGAAATTGCCTAGTCCACTCTGATTTGATCTGGCCTCTATTACCATTTATTTATATCCATCTTCATGGCTAAGTGAGGATAAAGCTAGTGGCATCTGTATGTTCAAGCTGATAGAATTTACTATAGTGTGCAAAAACAAATTCAGTTATCAAAGCAACTTTTTATAATTATTATTTCAATTTAATAACCACTTGACTGTAGTTCTTATGTTGCCAAGAGAAATAAAACATAATTATTTTGATTTTAGATTGAAACAGATTGTGTTATGCTAAAACTGCAGTGTTATTGTGGTGACAAAACATGACTTGGCACTGTTATTATTTGTGTAAGCCCAAAAGTGCTGTAGGTAGTGGGCATTTCATTTTTTTTTTTTTTGTTACACATTGACAAGCTATTAAAGTTGATAATAGATCATTAATGCATCTGAATTCACTTAATGAAAAAGGAACGAATATGCTTGAAAATGCAGTTATTTTGGTTTGTTAATAAATACCTGTGTCATTTAATTTCTATGCTCCAGATCCAGTCTTCTACGTGTTATTTACATGTTTGGTACAAACTTTAAAAACTGAAACTAGAAGCAATACGTGACATGGGATTATTGCAGTAGTAATGTATTGGAAAATAGCAATAAATTACACTATTGTTCAAAATTTGGTGTTTCTGAAAAAAGTCCTTAATTCCTAACAAGACTGCGTTTATTTGTTTAAAAAATGTGTAATATTATTTCTGTGATTGCAGAGCTGAATTTTCTGCAGCCATTACTCCAGTCGATCCTTCAGAAATCATTCTAATATGCTGATTTGTGATACATTTTGTTCTTTTTTTTGTCTTCATTTTTCAAGATTCTTTGATGAATAGAAGGTTTGAAGGAACGGCATTTTTAAAAATGGAATCTTTTTATAACAGTGTAAAAGACTTTCTTGTCGTTTTTGATCAATTTAATGCATCCTTGCTGAAGAAAAATATGAATTTCTGGTATTCCCTAAAATTTGGAATGGTAGTGCAGTTTTTTTTTTTTTATATTTATGTTTCTATCCATTAAAGGGAAAGGTGTTTTCCTTACTGTTAAAACAAACATCTCAAAAGATAAACCGAATATCAACACATTAAAAATATGCAATTAAAAGCTGATTTCAGATGGCACAGAAAAACACAATTACACAATGAGATTTATATAAAGTAGAATTAACATTCTCTTACTGAACTGAATCTAGTCTTTAGACTGTTTTTAAACGTGAAATCAGTGTACTCGGATACTAATCCCTCTTAGTCAGGGATTAAGATCACATTCTGCTCCTCTGCTCCCAGACTTTGTTCTCTCATACTTTAATGGTATTAAGAGCAAAGAAAGAAATCATGTGAAATATAAACCCCACCTCCTTACTTGGCTACTTTTATTTAGAGAGAAGAGGCAGTACAGATATCTGCACTGGCGTGGATAAATTGATCTTATCTTTTTTTCACTTTCAGCTCACAATATAATTTTCTACTACAGTATAGCAAGAGTAGATGTCATGCACACCACTTCAAGTGCTCTAACTGTACAGCTATACAATATTGTTAAATGTTTACCATCTGGGAGCACTATGGTGCTTTGGCTTCGTGAAGGATTTATGGCATGCCTGAAGTGCAGAGGAATGAAGCGTAAATCACCTGTGATTTACACATAACAATATATGTTTATCCTGCAGGTCACTGCTGTTGCATCACTGGGCAGTTATGCCGCATGTGCTTTCTGACATGCTGGGACATGCACGTGCAGTTACTGTGGTGCTCAGTGAGTCTGAGTTGCAGTTGCCTGAGGCTTTGATTCTTTCATTCCTGAAGGTCTGAGGAGAAAGTGTCATGTTCCCCAGTGGGCCATGAAAGAATGTAGCTCTAAGTGAGACAGGAATGTTCATTGACTGGAATATTGTGTAAATGCGAAAGTTGAAAACCTCTGCCAGCACTGAATATGCGGAGCACATACTGTATGAATTAAATGAACAATAAGATTGTGATATGTGTTAATTGGCATTCTTTTAATTTCTTTAAATTTGCTCTTTAGCATGGACACATGTATTTGAACCAAACAGCTCTGTAAAGTCAGCGCTATAATGCAGTGATGTTATTCATCTTCATTGCCTGACTGAATGGAGCTGTTGTGATGGGAATGATCTAAAAAGGGAAGTCTGTGAGGTGTGAGAATCATCACAAAGTCCAGTAATTGTCCATGTGGAATATCAAATTCCCAACTGAATTGAATGTTTTATTACATTCTGTATAACAACTAGCAGATTTACTGTTGTGTGAATATATGTTATGCTTATGTTCTTAAAGAGACCCACCTTAGCGTTTGCTCTCTGAATGGTAAATCAAACTGGATACATACTTTGTCACTTTGTTATTGGTATTCAGCAAGGATGTATTAAACTGATCAAATATGACAGTAATAACATTTGCACTGTTAAAAATATCTATTTAAAATAAATGCTGTTCTTGTGAACTTTCTATGCATCTGTGCATGAAAACTACAGTACAACTGTGATAATAATATGACATATAACCTGAGCACCAAATCAGCATATTAGAATGATTTCTGAATGATGATGTGACACTGAAAACTAGAGTAATGGCTGCTGAAAATTCAACTTTGCAATCTCAGGAATAAATTACAATTTTAAATATATAGAAATGTATAAGATATTTCACAATATCACTATTTTTACTGCATTTTGATCAAACAAATGTAGCCTTGGTGAGCATGAGAGACTTATTCGAAACACATTAAAAAATCTTAACAACCCTAAATTATATTTGCTTCATATGACTTATATTAACAGTACGACATCATACATTTTTGGTGCATTAATGTAAATTGACACTAATAAAAGAACCCAAACAGAAGGGCATCATACAGTACTTTAGTCTTAATTAAGTTGGCAGCACATAGTGTATTATTTACTGAGATGCACCTCTATACTTAGAAGAAGGACAGAGTTCATATTTGAGATGGAGGCTTGAAAGTGTGATGGGAATCTGGGTAATTTAACCTTGAAAGTCAGTGAGAATATACAAGTACATTACTACTCTCAATATAATGTATGGAGCATGCTGGACTGTGAATTCAACCCTCTACGGACACCTTGGCAATTGAATCGCCATTGGCTAGTATATTTTTTTGTTTACTTGCCAGACTGAAATACTATACTATATATATATATATATGTTTGTAAAATGGTACAGCTTTTTAAATATCTGAAAGTACACTCTTAATATCAGTCAGTCAAGCAGTCAAGCATTATAATATGATAATCAAGTATTATTTAATAA
>NW_015505215.1:1759938-1764368 GCF_001515645.1 Sinocyclocheilus grahami | reverse complement strand
TGGTAATTCAGTGTTCCTGTAAAAAAAAAAAACGAACAATAATACTGATAAGATATTATTATTATTATTATACGAATTCTACTAATAAGAACAATATAAACAACGCACTAAGGATTAATGAGCTACTGGATTCATGAATATTAATTAGGCTGTGTGCGTTTGCTCGAACTGATTCGCTGAAATCTAAACAGGGATGATAATAGGTGAGCACCAGCCAATGAGATTGTCGTTTGCGCATTAGTTCCGCCTACTACAGGAAAACCCAGCAGTTCTTAAAAGCTGAAGAATTCCTAAAGGAACGCCGTTACTTTTACAGGAAAATACAACAAAGTATATTGTTTACATGTAGCGCATCAATTCTGCATGTTATGTAAGACTCTCGCTCGCTCTTTGCGCGTGAGAGAAAGCGATGGCGAGTCGTGCACCTTCACACTAGAGTTTACGTTACACCAAATCCACAAACACAGGTGCGCTGCGCATGCATTCAAATGAACTGAAAAATATAACAGATCGCTTGACGGAGAGTGAAACTCTGAAGCGCTCAGTCAGAGTGTTCTGTGAGTGAAAATATATCTGTGCTAATCATATACTCAGCATCCAACTCACACACTGGCGAGTAAAATCTTAGAATTTATTAGCCATTGGCTAATATTAGACATCATTTAGTCGCCCAGAGTGAAGATATGCGAGTGATTTACTTGCAATGTAGAGGGTTGTGAATTGTTCAATTTTATGTAAAATGAATAATCTTATATAGGCTAATCTTACATTCTAGAAAAGCCCTTTGGCTGCCACATAATTGTTAAATGTCACACACTATACAACACAATCCCCTACTTGGGAAATAAAAAATAGCCTATGCTCTAAAACGCTAATAGCGATAGGAAGTTAGGTTTTCACACACTTCCTGAAAATATAACAAAATGTTAAAAAAGTTTCTCAAGTACTGCAGTGGATATTCCAGGAACGCGCATGCTGGTCTCTGTCTCTTTAAAGACGTCCTCTTCCCATTGCGCAGGCGCGGACATCTCTGCGTTGAGTTTGCTCCAACCTGAGGAGCAGCCAGCGCGAGCTGTTCGTACTATGGGAGCTTAAACGGTGGTCGAGGGGGCCAAAATTCACACACTGAGAGGGTTTCAGAGCACCGGGACGAAGAGGATATATACCTACACTGAGGGTCGACGCATTCGTTAAGGAGTTTATTACGTTGAGCCTGAAAAGCAACGAAAAAATATGCGGATAACGGATAGTTGCTCAGGTTTTCCAAATCCCTCAGCGCAGAGGACAACAGCAGAAACAACATCCGTGTTACTGACTGGTGCTGTTAAAAAGGATGCTTTTTACTCCGAAACCTTCTCCGTTTAGCGTTTTACCCCGTGGCATATGAACATTTAGCAACGAAAAGGTCAAGGTTTAAAGGCTTTAAAGCACACCAGCAGTGTATTTGGGCAGCCAGCTGAATGTTTACGCTTTAAAATGGCTGCGGACGGGATCAGAATAAGACTTGAATAATATGATGCTTTAAAGCTGGAAATATCTCATCACTTGAGTTATGGTAATGCTCTGGGAGGAAAGATTTTTTTCAGTGTTATGGGGAATTATTTTCCAGCCCTGTAACTGCAGGAGGTAACGTAGGAAATTCCTGCCCTTGTTCAGAAACAATGAGGCGAGAAAGATGATTTAATATGCCTGTGTTTATGCTCATTTGATCATATCACACTCGGATCTGGAGGTTTTCCATTAAACGATTGCCTAAATTTTGGGAAACTATTGCTGATATTTAAGGAATATCCATGATCTGTAAGTGAACGGATCCCCTCTGCTGTTTTAATTGAAACAATCTGGGCTCCAGTAAGCAGGGAAGAAAGGCCCTAAGATACTGATACCCAATCACCAACAATAGCAGCATCCCTAAACCATGAATGCTGGGAAGAGGATGCTAAGACCTGAACTGTTTCTGGTCAGACAGAGACTGCAGGGCATGCAGAGATATTTATGGCTGTGTGTGATGTTCTCCCTGGTGCTGATTTCAGACGGCTCTCCATCTACACCCTGCGAGCAGAGCTGTCTGTCAGGCAGGTGTGTGAACGGATCTTGTGTCTGTGATCGTGGATGGGTTGGGGACCAGTGTCAACACTGCCAGGGAAGATTCAAGTGAGTATTTAATAAGGCATTTATGAGTATTAAATCAGACTGTTTCAGCTCTGGAGGAACATGAAAGCATGTTGCAAGTGCTTGTGTGTCCAATTCACTGATAATGGGTGCATATACTGAACACTCAGAAAAAAGTTCACAAAGCTGTCACTGGTGCAGTACCCTTTCCAAAGGTACTAATACATACCATTTAGGGTTGGATAAGATGTAAAGATATGCCTAGCTTTTGTATCTTAGGATACCACCCCAGTGACAGCTTTCTTTCACTGTTGTTTGATTCAAATCTAAAGTTGTGTTATTGTGATGCTTAGGAACACAGGTCCATTGCATGTTCAATCATCTGTGAAGCATGTTACTGATTGCTGGATTGTCATACTTGTCTGGGGAATTTGGATAACTTGAAAAGGACTTTTCACTTATGTGCATCATCTGGTTAAAAACTGATAAGAGGGGCACTTATTCTTGACTGCTCCCTCCTCTCAGACTATTTTTGTGTGGCTAAAAAATCTAGATTTCATTTCCACATTGAAATCTTTTTTGGTATACTCCTGGCAAATCCCACGAGTCCTGGCACAGTTTGGTTGAATTAAAGTTTTGTACTTTTAGCACAAAGACATGAAATTAAGGCCTTAAAAGGTCTTAAATTAGAACAGAAAGTCTTAAATTCATAAAGTCATTGATAAAATGTATATATTCCTCAGTATTTTGTCTTCTTTTCACATAAAATATGTAAACATCCTTAAATCAAGATATATTTCCTTGAGATGCATATTCTGAGAAATCAAGTAAGTTTGTTAAAAATAAGAAAATATGTCAGTGGGGCTTGAAAACTTGTTTTAATTTTGAATTAAGTTGATTTTCTGAACCCTTTGGCAGATATTTGTTCTTTTAAATCATAAACTCACTTCATTTTGATCAATTTCACAGAAAACAAGACTTCTTATCTTCTGTCATCTTTCTTCTCAAGTAACTATATATTGATTTATGATTTTTTTTTTACAAATATTTTTTACTGGAAAACAAGACAAAGATACTGAGGAAGAACATCACTTTTTTGTAGTGTGCCCAGAAGGCACAGTAAAAGTTATTTCCATATTGTAGTGTTTGTAAGAAGAGCTATTCAAGTTTTTTTTGTAGAATTAATGAAAAAGTAATTAAGAGATGTGTTGGAGGTTGTATTTTCAAAACGTTGAAGTGTTGCCAGTACAACTTATTGTCTGCTCCTAGACACGTACATTCAAATAACATATTGTGTTACCTTCAATTTATCTTAAAAAGGTTTTAAAAAGTCTTCAATTTACCTTCATAAAACCTGCGGTAACCCTGTTCTTCACACAGTTTATATTAGTATATTTAAATAATTGTACAGACATGATCTTATGAGAGTGATTTGAAACATCTACTGTACTGTCATTATTAATTCTGTGCCTTTGTCTTCACAAAGGATGTCAAAGGTACTATCGGTAGACATGATTTAGTTTTAAACTATCTTAGTTTGACAGCTGAAGGATAAATGAAACTCTTGAACAAAGCTCCTGCACTGTTTCTTAAAATAGCATCCCGCTCTCATCGGGTGCAACAAAGATCTCGCTCTTCTCTCCATCTTAGAAACAGCCAAAAGGATGCTATCCGCATTTATAAGTGCTGTCACTCAAAATAAACTTCAGCGTGACACCTCGACCTGTATAAAAATGTTGTAAGCAACAATAGCTGAATGAAAGGAAATTAACTCAGTTGATGTTTTGATGCTCTCATTGTTGGGCCTTTGTTGGTCCAGGTGACCAGGAAGTCCAGAGTTATTATCTGAGCATGTCGTACTGTGTGATCACCCATTAGATGCCCCTGTCCAGCGGTGCGCTTTTGCTCCTCCATAAAAGCCTAATTTCACATGCAAATCAGTAAAATCATGTAACGTGACTTGCAAAATGGGACGTGCTTGATTTATAGAAGTATATTTATTAGGGATGTAACGATTAACTGTGAGCCGGTTGAAAATCGATTTAAATATGAGACGATTCTAATCGTTTGAGATGCTAAACAAATCGCGATTCAGTTAGTGGTAGGAGTTTATATGAATGTATGTCTGAGGGGGACTTACTGTCTTTCGATGGTATTTTTTCTTTTCATCTTGCTTCTGTATAATGCATATTAAAGTTCATAAGTGCAGCGCTGCTTTGTTTACAGCGGAAACCAATGAAACGCTTTAAGCGCCACCTGCTGGCAGAGAGTGAATCTGCGTCTCATTCAGCTCGTCTGCTGTTTCGGTTTCATGCAGA
>NW_015505215.1:1756387-1759752 GCF_001515645.1 Sinocyclocheilus grahami | reverse complement strand
CTGAAACATGGCAACTAAACCCAAAGAATTCACAATGTTTTATTATAATAATGTTCTCATTAGAATGTTATATACACGACATTCCCAATCATAGTTATTAATGTTGTGCACTGCTGTTTGAGCTGCGTGTGCTGAGCTAAAGATGATCACCGGTAAACTGAAGCGCTCTTTTAACTTAACCAAACGCATTCTATATGAGATAAATCAGATATACATCAAATAAACACAATATTACAACGTACAATTGCACAAAAGGCTGCAAACGAACAGCGCGCATCTGAAGTGTCTCTGAAGGAAATAATGCATTATTTATCGGCTTTAAGATATCGGCCAAATTTTCTTATTGGGCCGATACCGATAACAGAAAAAATGACCATTTATCGGCCGATACCGATATGGTGGCCGATATATCGTGCATCCCTAATTATTGCACCCCTTTCCGCCCCCTGTCCAGCGGTGCGCTTTTGCTCCTCCATAAAAGCCTAATTTCACATGCAAATCAGTAAAATCATGTAACGTGACTTGCAAAATGGGACGTGCTTGATTTATCAAAGTTGATTAAATTTATTCATATTTTTAAAAGCACGAAAGAGCACTTGCGCTGTTCCTCAGGAGGCTTTTTGTGCATGCGCTCAGAGACGGAACAGAACACGGGCATGTAAAGTCAACTTTTAGTGTAAGGCGCGTGCCTAAACGGTCAAATACACGCAAAAATGTGTCAAAATGCGGTGCTTGGTGACACTTCGGTTATGTAATAAGTGAACTTAAACAGTTAAGAATGTAAATACGTGCATAACAGTAAATTGGATCCGTGCGGCACTTAAAATGACAGCAGGCTATATTCCTGCTGCTGACTGTGCTTTTTTAAAAAAAAGTTTTTAAAATTTTTATCAAACAACAAAAGACAGAGAGAAAATCACTCACTGCTCTTGACTGAAGGACTTTTGTAGCTTTAATAAGAAACAAAGGAAGTTTCATTCTTACAGTGAAGACTATGCTGTTTTGTTTAACATTTTATTTTACATTCAATTATTATAATTTCTGTTAATAGGCTGTTGAATAGTTTAGACTTGCATAAAAAAACTTAAACCTTTTTTTTTAATACTGACAGGTTAAATATTTTCAATAATTTGAGGACCTTTTATTTATTTATTTTTTTACTAATATTTGTTACCTAGTATTCTGCTGTGATATTGAGAATTGTAAAAATGTCTCTAAATGTCTCTAAAATGTAGATGTCATGGCAACATTATTTACAGAAAATATATAATAATATAATAATTCATTACATTTATATAGCGCTTTTCTAGGCACTCAAAGTGCTTTACATTGTCAGGGGGTATCTCCTCATCCACCACCAGTGTGCAGCATCCACCGGGACGGATATATTTGATATATATCGATATATTTAAATAAATCATTCATATAAATGTTTGGTAATGTGACCCACTCATAATCGTGTTTAATAATTGTGATAAAATTTTTTGCCACAATCGAGCAGCCCTAGAACAAAGCCAACATACATGGCCAACCCTCTACATTGTGAGTAAATCACTCGCATATGTGACTAAATCTTACTCTGGGCGACTAAATAATGTCTAACATTAGCCATTGGGTAATAAATTCGTAGATTTTACATGCCAGTATGTGTGTGAGAGGCGTTCAACACAGATTTTCACTCGATAAACACGCTGACTGAGCGCTTGAGAGTTTCGCTCTCCGTCAAGTGATCTGTACTATTTGGATGCGCTCAGTGGATCATGTCATGTACTCAATGGATGCGCAGTATGTAGCACGCAGCGCACCTGTATTTGACGTACCGTAAACTAGTGTGAAGGCGCACGACTCGCCGTCGCTTTACTGATAGTGCTGTGTTTCTCACACATGCAAAGAGAGAGAGCGAGAGTCTTGCATACCACGCTGAATCGAGGCGCTACATGTAAACAATACATTTGATACAAAACAAAACCTTTGTTGTATTTTCCTGTCAAAATAACAGAGTTCATTTAGAATTATTCTGCTTTTAAGAACAAGCAGAAGATATGCCAGTTTCTTGGCAGTGGGCGGAGCTAATGTGCGAACAGCTCTCGTTGGCTGGCGCTCATCTATTACCGTCCCTGTTTTGATTTCAGCAAATCAGTTCAAGCGAACGCTGCAACGTGATTAATATTCATGATAATGAAGCCAGCAGATTATTATAGTAGTAGTAGTAGTATCTTTTAATAATAATTACTATTACCTATGACCAACAATATCTTAAAGGGGTCATATGATGCGATTTCAATTTTTCCTTTCTCTTTGGAGTGTTACAAGCTCTTGGTGCATAAAGAAGATCTGTAAAGTTGCAAAGACTAAAGTCTCAAATACAAAGAGATATTCTTTATAAAAGTTAAGAGTCAACCACGCCTACCTAAAACGGCTCGTTCGAACACGCCCCCACATACCTACGTCGCTCTGTGGGAAGATTTGCATAACGTCGCCCAAATGTTCACGCAAAGAAAGAAGGCGTAACTTTTATTCTCACTGTAGTTTTGTTGTTGCCGCCGCCATGTCATAAAGACGCTGTGTGCTTCGTTGTGAAAGCGAAACTACTTTGTTTGGTCTTCCAAAAGAGCAGGATATCTGCTTCGTCATGCCTGGAGCTGATCCGTGCTGGTTGCTGAGGAAATACTACAACTTTGCTGTGGATCGCCGGATTGGCTTTTACCGTGGACGAAGCGGAGTCCAGCCCGGAGTCGTCACATCTCCTTCCGGACGCTCCTTCGTCAAAATCGCCGGCCGTGCCGTTCTCAAGCCCGCCACCTCTGCTCACTCTAACTCCCGCCGTTCCTCACGCTAGCCCCCGGCCTCTTCTCACTGTAGGCCGCCGTGTGTGAAGCTGTTTCGTTGTGAAAGCGAAAATACTTTGTTTGGCCTTCCAAAAATGGACACGACTAGAAATCAGTGGTTAAGTTGTATTTACAACACTGTTCCAGAACAGTTCAACCCAAATATTCAGATGTGTGCAGCACATTTTATGGAGGACTGTTTCCTGATCCTGGTAGAGTAGACTACAATGCCGGCTGTTCTGACTCACAGACTGTAAGTAAGTTTTTTATATTTAAAGAGTTTATATATTTAAAGCGAGTTTTTTGGGCAGTGTAGATTAGGGCTGTGCGATTAATCGCAATCGAATCGAGATCGAGATTTGAGACGTTGCGATTTCCTAAACGCAAAGCCTGCGATATGGACGCGATATTACTCTGTTCCAGAGCATATGCATGACTGCCAGCCTTGAGTTGCAATCTTACTTGCCCTGGGCAAGAGTGAGCGCACCTCCGTTCTCCCCAATCAGCACTGCTCTAGCCAACTGCGTAAACACCCAC
>NW_015505215.1:1751306-1752364 GCF_001515645.1 Sinocyclocheilus grahami | reverse complement strand
TCTCCCGCGATCCACCGCATCCCTGTTCCGTGTTCGGAAAGGAAATGAAGTGTACTACGGAAACCCTAAAGGGAATAAATAGCCTACGAGATGGGAGGATAAAAAAACATTTCAATACTTTTTCTCGCAATTATATCTTTGGGTAAGTATAGGTGACTGTATATAAATTGCGGGCATCAGGGAGCCGCTATTGAAACCGCTTTCGATTCCGCGCTCTTATTTTACTTTCACTTTCACTTTTGAGATTCGCTATCACAAGGACTCTATACTATGGAGCGGCAGTACTTACCACACATTTGACAAGATTAGATGTTTGTCATTGGTGCTCAGGATCTGCAAATCATTCACCATCCTATCAGACATTTATCCTTACTCTGTGTATGTGGTAAGTGAACTTTCATGTACTGTAATGCAGCAGGCTACCACTAGCAAGCGGCTAACCTTTTAGTGGCTCCGTATAATGCATTATTTTTTTTTATGCTTCGGGCACACCCCTAACCCCGCCCTGCCCCCCGATGTCATCGTCCATCACAATGTTTCACTGTAGACATCGCTCAACCCTAGTGCGGTTCATTTGAATTAGTATTAATGCTGCCATCCGAACCTTGGAATGCACTAAACAAGCAGACTCCAGGGCTCCAGACAAAAATATTAGCTAGTTAAAGGGATAGTTCACCCAAAAATGAAAATGTGATGTTTATCTGCTTACCCCCAGGGCATCCAAGATGTAGGTGACTTTGTTTCTTCAGTAGAACACAAATGAAGATTTTTAACTCAAACCGTTGCAGTCTGTCAGTCATATAATGGAAGTGAATGGAATCACGGCTTTGAGAGTAAAAAAAACATACACAAACAAAACTAAATTAAACCCTGCGGCTCGTGACGATACATTGATGTGTAAAGACACGAAACGATCGGTCTGTGCAAGAAACTGAACAGTATTTATATAGTTTTTTTACCTCTGATTCACAGCAATGTCCGAACTTTCCTGAGCGCATTGTCAACAGCCGGCGCGTGACGCATCTTCTTCTTCTTGCTTTACGGCGGATCGCAGATTT
>NW_015505215.1:1745864-1747095 GCF_001515645.1 Sinocyclocheilus grahami | reverse complement strand
CCCAAAAATGAAAATGTGATGTTTATCTGCTTACCCCCAGGGCATCCAAGATGTAGGTGACTTTGTTTCTTCAGTAGAACACAAATGAAGATTTTTAACTCAAACCGTTGCAGTCTGTCAGTCATATAATGGAAGTGAATGGAATCACGGCTTTGAGAGTAAAAAAAACATACACAAACAAAACTAAATTAAACCCTGCGGCTCGTGACGATACATTGATGTGTAAAGACACGAAACGATCGGTCTGTGCAAGAAACTGAACAGTATTTATATAGTTTTTTTTTCCTCTGATTCACAGCAATGTCCGAACTTTCCTGAGCGCATTGTCAACAGCCGGCGCGTGACGCATCTTCTTCTTCTTGCTTTACGGCGGATCGCAGATTTATAAGTGTATTACCGCCACCTATCTCTCAAATGGACCTTTGATGCTCTATCTACAATCTCAATTAGGAGTGTCAATTGGGTTTAATTTGGTTTTGTTTGTGTATGTTTTTAAATTAGGTTTCTACAATATTTAGTAGTAGCTTATCAGTGGTGACTGTCAGCTAATGTACATATTAGGGTTTGCACCGACTAGTCGACTTCAGTGCTCTGCCATGACACTTTAAGCTTGACGTCGACTAGTCGCTGGTCCTATAGAGGGCGCAACAGGATAAGAAATCTTTGAAGGACTTCCACATTTATGCTCCGTTTCCAAACAGTTCAAATGATAAATAAATGCATACTCTGAAAGCGCTCCACAAGACATGTGTGATTATATTACTGGATGCTCGAAATTGAACGGGAGAATGCATGTTTTAAACAGCTTATTATACAGTGTGGCCGTTCTAATCCAATGCGCTGCTGCACTGTAACGCGCACACACAGGCTACATACATCACGTGCACAGAATCATTCAGCACGGAAATGTATTGTCAACACTGTTCTGTGATTTCTCAATAAAATAGCTTAGAAACTGAAAAGTTCAAGTATATATATCTTAACTAAATTCCACAGCTTCACTACTAGTAGAGAGATGCTGCCAGGTAGAATTAATTCACACATGCAATCGCTCTCACTAATGCATTCATATTAATGTAATCTTTACTGTGCTACTTTATCTGTTTCTGATTTAGAACGAGCAGAAATCTGTGAGAAATATAACGACCCAAAGACAAAAGACCTGATAAAAAAGCTGTTGTAGGAGCAACAGCCATGTGGGCAGCGCTGTGTCATATGCCATAGCTGTGCA
>NW_015505215.1:1744157-1745178 GCF_001515645.1 Sinocyclocheilus grahami | reverse complement strand
AGTGGTGACTGTCAGTTAATGTACATATGGCAGAAATGTACGGAAAAATCAATTAAAAACGTAATCAAACAGTCGATGAACACTATTAACAGCAATTATTATATGATGCAATCAAACTTATAGAAAAATTTGGTAGTTCTGTTTGTTGTTTCAGGGTTGGCATCATCTGAGGTCCTCTGAGGGGCTGGCATCATCTCTTCTCAGGTGTTCTGAATCCAGACTGAAGCTTGTGCAAATCCTAGTTCCCGTGGCAAAAACAGAGAAACAAATAGAGACATAATTAGCGTAGCTGCTGTTCCAACCAAGCTAAATTTATTTGTTTAACCCAAGCTAAAGAATAATAATGTGCATTTGATCAGATATAACTGCAGTACAAGATTATGAGATGCATTATTTGAATGCTTGGCCAAAGAGATGTGTCTTTATTCTCGATTTTAAACAGAGAGAGTGTGTGTCTGAACCCTGAACGTTATCAGGATGGCTATTCCAGAGTTTGGGAGCCAAATGCGAAAAAGCTCTACCTCCTTTAGTGGACTTTGCTATGCTAGGTACTACCAAAAGTCCAGAGTTTTGCGACCTTAGGGAGCGTGATGGATTGTAGCGTGATATAAGACTATTTAGGTATGCAGGAGCTAACACATTAAGGGCCTTATAGGTAAGTAATAATATTTTGTAACGGATACGGAACTTAATAGGTAGCCAGTGCAGAGACTGTAAAATTGGGGTAATATGATCATATTTTTTGACCTGGTAAGGACTCTAGCCGCTGCATTTTGGACTACCTGTATTTTGTCTAGTCCAGTCTAGAGGTCATGAATGCATGAACTAGCTTTTCTGCATCAGAAACAGGTAACATGTTTCGTAGCTTGGCAATGTTTCTAAGATGGAAGAATGCTGTTTTTGTAACATGGGAAATATGATTTTCAAAAGACAAGTTGCTATCTAATATAACACCCAGATTTTTGACTGTAGAGGAAATAACTGTACATCCGTCTAGTTGCAAATTGTAATCCAAGAGATT
>NW_015505215.1:1735152-1741492 GCF_001515645.1 Sinocyclocheilus grahami | reverse complement strand
ATAATATTGAGAAGCGGTTCTTCTGCTACAGGTAACAACTCTTTCAGTAATTTAGTGGGTACAGGATCTAACAGACATGTTGTTGGTTTAGATATAGTGATAAGTTTATTTAGCTCTTCCTGTCCTAAAGTTATAAAGCACTGCAGTTTATCTTTGGTTGCGATGAATGAAGCTGAAGTATTATACGCTGTAGAATCTACATTTGTTATTGTATTTCTGATGTTATCTATTTTATCTGTGAATAAATTCATAAAGTCATTACTATTAAACTGTGAGGGAATATTTAGATTGGGTGCATGTCTGTTTCGTTCATACTTGAAGCTGGAGGGTGCCGGAGGGGGGGCATCAGATATCTTCATGTGATTGACTTGTTTTTATTAAATTTCTCACTGCATCTGGCAGTGATGGATCCTGGCATGGGAAATATAGGCGGCTACCTAGGGCGTATTTCCTCTCTTCTATATACTTAATTTGAGATGGTTTCTATAGAGTTATCAATGACAAATGTTGAGAGCGCAGTAATGTAACGCACAAATCTCTCCACTCGCAAGCAGATTTCCTTTGCTCTCACACAAAACTGGACATGCGCTTTAAAAAAAACAAACAAAAAAACAGTGTTCTTATGAATTGGCTCTGCTCTCGCTCAGATATTGCATATGCACGGTAGGGCTGGACAATAATTCAATATCAATATGTATCGCGAAATAAATTTTTTTCAATAACGGTGATATGATTTTTAAAACATTTCCGATATTTCGATATACATTACCAGTGTTTCCCATACATTGATTTATTTGTGGCGTCGCTCAAACTTTGTCCTTACATCATTGAAGACCAGAAGGGCTTTTTTTATTCAGGTGAAGTGTAGGCTTATCCCACTAAATGGAAGCTGATTATAGTCAGCCTTCTCTAGTTATTTATTTTATTATTTAATTCTTAATTTGAGTTAAGTGCTTATTGTAAATATGCATTTATTAGATTAGCCTATTTTATTTAGTGCATTTGCGTTTTGTTGTTTTTGTATATAGTTATACAATAAAAGCGTATCAACCAGGCCCAGTTACAGAAATATATATCACTGTGGGTTCTTCTGAAATTAGTGAGGGGGCTCTAGTCTTAATGCACATTTTCAAATGTTTTGTCCAATCCATTGCTATAGTTATCACTGTCAATCACTGCTATGTTGAGAGTAAATCCCACATAAATATGTGGATGTCATTCCTGAAACCGAAAAACAAAAGTTCTGCATTTTGAATGGATTAGAAAACTCGCAAAGAGCGCTCCCTTTAAAATCACTAAAAAGCTGTCACTCTTTGTTCTAAGTTCTGTTTTGACCAATGAATCTCTGCACAATCAATTTATTATTTACATCGTGTATACACTCTGTATGTTATATTGAGAGGATTCGATTGTATAACTCAGCACGGAACAAAAACTGGTGTGTTGTAGCCTTTAGGTATGAGACAAAACCAGCATGTACTGTCATGAGGATGATGAAAGTGTTTTTATTTGAGTAAAGCTTTTAAGTCCCTTTAAGTGTTTTTCTTCATTGAATATGTACAATTTCTCATGTGGTAACATCTAATTTATTTTATTCAAGCCAAAAATATTAACCTAATCAACCTACATTAACTTACAGTGATAAAATGAAATTTAAGGGTTAGATCAGGTAGAGATAGCTCACTAAGATAACATTTGCAGGTTTGCACTTCTTAATAGTGTACTATAGATTCTACAACGTTGTTGTTTTTTCCCCATCATTATTTTGGTATTTGCGGCCACCCTCTTTTGAGGCAGTGCCCCAGCTAGAGGTCTTCTCGGGTCCTAAAATCTGTACCCGACCCGAATCACTTCTTACCCGAACCCGACGTGCATAAATTAATTTTTTTAAAAAGGAAAAACCCGACCCAAGACCGACCTGATGAAATTAGACCCGAGTCCAACACGACCCGACGGCATTTATTTTCGAGCCTGACTGGACCCGAACGTAAATGGCATTGACGTGTGTACAGCCTGCAGCGCCGCAGTCAGTGAGGAAAAATCCCGGTGTCCTGTTGACTGATTTGGCCACTTCTCCATTACTTTGATTTATTTAACATTTATTCAATTTATTATTAGGTTACTTTATATTAGTGCCTGCCTGATGAATACAAGGTATTTCTGAGCTCCACTTTCAATTGTGACCAGTGGATTTGAAAAATAAACGTGACAGTTTGAAAAAAATAATCGAAAGCCTAATCATGGATTCGCTGTTGTCTGCAACCTGATCTCCGGCGAAAGGCTTCTGCACACAAAAAAGAAAAGCCCTACATGAACACGCAGCATAATGAAGCGAGTGGATTTTCCTGATGGATCTCATATCTATAAGATGAGGTCTGTGTGCGAGGATTACGAACGTATGCTATTTGTGTTCCTCTCTTAACACGAAAGTGAAAGTAACATACGCATTCGGGTCTAATCGGGTCCATTTGGGAAAAGCATGTTTATTTTAAATCACCCAAGACCCGAGGCCGCTAATACCGAACCCGACCCGTGTCCGAGGTACTCGTCGAAGTTTTGGACCCGAACCCTCTCGGGTCGGACCTCGGGTTTTCAGATCCAAGTGGACCCGTGAAGATCTCTAGCCCCAGCCCCCCTCATTTAAAATGCTCTAGATACGCTCTTATCTGTATCGCACTTCACTCAAACCGCCTGGACAAAAACAAAGAGTGTTTGAATCTTTCCACTCTAAAATCCCCTTTGTCAGTAAAAGTGTTGCAGTTTACATTTCACAGCTGTTAACAGCATCACTTTCTCAACTCCTTGTGAATAGATCTTCCTGTTGTACATTCGATCTTGCTGGCTTAGTATGAGTTTAAATATAGCTCAGTGTTTTTGATTGAATCTTAAAGTGCCCCTATTATGCCATTTTAAGGTTCCTAATATTGTTTTTGGAGTCTCTTACAATAGGTTTGCGTGCATGCAAGGTCAAAAAACACTTTAGTTTTCTCAAAATATGCATTTAATATCATCTCACCTTCCAGGGATTCTCAAACAATTTGTTCGAAGCAGTTCTAAGATTCAGTCTCTCTAAGCCCCTACTTTCCATGAGTTACTCTGCTCTCATTGCCATAGTTCCGTATTTTGATCGCTCGATTAGAAAATATAAACATCTATTATTTATCATACTTACAGGTTTTGATTCAGTGGAGCAAGCTGGTCCAAATAAACTAGGTACTGAGCCATCTTTCAAGAGCAAGTGTTTTGTGAATCCCGCATATTAGAGAAGCAGTCGTCAGTAAAATGACGGGAACACAAAAAAAGACTGGGGTTGTACTGCTGTGAATTTTAACCACTGATTCTTTGCAGCCTCATCTATCGGAAGTGAAAATAAAACAAATTTACCTTCACAGTGTAGGACACACGAACAAGCTATGTTATGCAAATGTGTTACACCTTGACGTGTAGCCGTCACAAAGTGGGATTCGAATTACTGGTATCTCGTTTAGGCTGTTCAGAGTCGATTCTTTCTTCTGGGAGACAATAACTTTATTTAGCGTGCGCTTTCGGCTTCACAACTTTGCAGATAGTTTAAATTTACATACAGCTATTACGCACTATAGGGGCACTTTAAATCAAATGCGGTGGAGTAACGACATATTTATAATTTTGTTTAGTATGATGCTCATGCAGTTCTGATCTTTAGGTAATTAAATTTCCAAACCTGTATGAGGTTGAGTAAATTTTCATTTCCGGCTGTACTATCCCTTTAAAAGGTTGTACAGTGGATAGATGATACCACAACTTTTAAAATAAATGAACAAACCTGAATTGTTCAGCAGTCCTAACCTAGTGTCCTTGCCCCCACATCATTCTGGCACTAAAAATGGTTTTCCTGTTATACAACAGCTTAACAAACAAGCGGTGGGAGGCAACACGCCGACCACAGGAAGACAAGGACTGTGAGAACTGGCAGGTTCAGGAAGTGATCGACAGATATTAGTGGACTCCTGTTCACGTGGCAGGAAGCGGGGCTTGAGTTAGCTGATGAAGAGGCCCACTATAATTGGACTTTGCAAAGTGTCAACATTTGGGCATGGCTGACTGCAGTGCTGAGTTGCACCTTTCAGACCCCATTTACCTTCAGCACACAAGACTTTGTTTTTGTAATATTGCAGTGGCTGTTCTGCAGATCTTTATGTAACTCCCTTCCCATCCCTTTCTGAATGCCTGATGCCAGCCTTTGAGCGAGGCTGAGTGAACCATGTCCGGTGGCGGCTTCAAAGCCGATGGGATAGATATTAATCCCGGCTGTTGGTGGATATTTGCTGTGGTACTGGGCTATAAAAGATTCATGAAAACCTGGTGAATATTTTAACTGTTGACTCACCTACGGTTCCCTCTCTGAGTGTGTGCCTGCACAGAGAAACATCCTTCTCGCCAACATTCAGCCTGAGGGATGTCCTCCCCAGCACAGGAAGTGGTGCACCGTGATGACTGTTTTTAACTGCTCTTAAAATCTCAGTGTCTGATTATAGACATACAGAATATAGGGTGGAGAAATAGCTTGTTAATAGGCTACGATTTAACGTACAACAAGAATGTTAGTACCAGGATTTCAGGGTTTGCATTTGGTTTGCTGTCAGAAATTTAGTTTTGAAGAGATTTTTCACTTCAAGTGAGGATCGGAAGTGAAAATAAAACAAATTTACCTTCACAGTGTAGGACACACGAACAAGCTATGTTATGCAAATGTGTTACACCTTGACGTGTAGCCGTCACAAAGTGGGATTCGAATTACTGGTATCTCGTTTAGGCTGTTCAGAGTCGATTCTTTCTTCTGGGAGACAATAACTTTATTTAGCGTGCGCTTTCGGCTTCACAACTTTGCAGATAGTTTAAATTTACATACAGCTATTACGCACTATAGGGGCACTTTAAATCAAATGCGGTGGAGTAACGACATATTTATAATTTTGTTTAGTATGATGCTCATGCAGTTCTGATCTTTAGGTAATTAAATTTCCAAACCTGTATGAGGTTGAGTAAATTTTCATTTCCGGCTGTACTATCCCTTTAAAAGGTTGTACAGTGGATAGATGATACCACAACTTTTAAAATAAATGAACAAACCTGAATTGTTCAGCAGTCCTAACCTAGTGTCCTTGCCCCCACATCATTCTGGCACTAAAAATGGTTTTCCTGTTATACAACAGCTTAACAAACAAGCGGTGGGAGGCAACACGCCGACCACAGGAAGACAAGGACTGTGAGAACTGGCAGGTTCAGGAAGTGATCGACAGATATTAGTGGACTCCTGTTCACGTGGCAGGAAGCGGGGCTTGAGTTAGCTGATGAAGAGGCCCACTATAATTGGACTTTGCAAAGTGTCAACATTTGGGCATGGCTGACTGCAGTGCTGAGTTGCACCTTTCAGACCCCATTTACCTTCAGCCCACAAGACTTTGTTTTTGTAATATTGCAGTGGCTGTTCTGCAGATCTTTATGTAACTCCCTTCCCATCCCTTTCTGAATGCCTGATGCCAGCCTTTGAGCGAGGCTGAGTGAACCATGTCCGGTGGCGGCTTCAAAGCCGATGGGATAGATATTAATCCTGGCTGTTGGTGGATATTTGCTGTGGTACTGGGCTATAAAAGATTCATGAAAACCTGGTGAATATTTTAACTGTTGACTCACCTACGGTTCCCTCTCTGAGTGTGTGCCTGCACAGAGAAACATCCTTCTCGCCAACATTCAGCCTGAGGGATGTCCTCCCCAGCACAGGAAGTGGTGCACCGTGATGACTGTTTTTAACTGCTCTTAAAATCTCAGTGTCTGATTATAGACATACAGAATATAGGGTGGAGAAATAGCTTGTTAATAGGCTACGATTTAACGTACAACAAGAATGTTAGTACCAGGATTTCAGGGTTTGCATTTGGTTTGCTGTCAGAAATTTAGTTTTGAAGAGATTTTTCACTTCAAGTGAGGAATGATTTACAGACTGAGAGAAATGATTACAAGAGAAATACAACCACAAAGATGACTTTTGCTTGCAGGCTGTTTTCACTTTGCTTTGTGGTGCACAGATGAATGTCATTTATGAATTTAGGTTTTATTTAATTACATAATTTGGATATTATCAGGTAATTGCTGTAAAAGGTTTTGAAACGCCACAGAAAAATTCTGCACAATATCAGCCTCTTTATAATTTTGTACTGATAGATAAATTTATAATCTGTCTAAAGCTAATTAGCTAAAGTAAGGCTAAATGTGTTCTGATTCAATTATCAGTCAAACAATGTGTCTGCAGCAATGTTCAAAAGTTGTACCGTTTTTAAATATTATTATTATTATTATT